>NW_027500398.1:0-65898 GCF_021521415.1 Bidens hawaiensis
TAATATTTTTGGAAATATTGCCGTTGATTGTTATTGATATATATAACAGCAGTATCACTCAAGCATATATGATGATCTTTACTAGCACTAAGTCTTGGAGTTTGGTAATCATAAGTTCTTACTACGTAACACATGCACATATTAAAAGGGGCTTTCATTAGAGGGAGTCGGTTCAAGATGGAGATAGACTACTGTGTTGAGACTAGAGAGGGAGATGCTATCAACGTCTTCCGGGGAAGCGAAGTGTCGGAGAAGAAGATGCTATGAAAATAATAATTTTCTTTTCATTTATAGAAGAAACTATCATATAAGCATTTATTTATAATAAACTAGTTTAAAGCAACGGACAATTGATGAAAATTTTAAACTTTAACCATTAAGTGAAATGCATTCAATAAAATTATCATATATTGTTAATACAATTATAATTTATGTTAAAATTACAGAAATTACATATTTAAGATTACACAAATATGTTACAAATAGGTAAAACATTCCTTGTACACTAAATTTGTGATTGTATTGGTGGGTATACATTGTTTATCAAAAATCAGCATCTTTAGTTCATGGCTGCTTGTAACTCTTAATAAGGTAACATATAGGTTTTCTTATAACTCTTCTGTGTGACCAATAGGGTTCTTCAAGTAAATACCAACACTAGATAAATGATAATGTATCCATAAAACTAACAAAAAAAATATTCATGCACATAAAATATCATACCTTTTAATAAATTAATATGATGTCATTTGAGATCATCTGCTCATGTTTATCAAAAAAACAGATTATCTCAAAAACCAGATTACCTGTAGGCTGTTGATATAATCATCCTTAAAATCTTTGGAATTTATGATAAATTTGTTGGCATTAATATTCAGTGTATGACAAATTTTTAATTGCTTTTATATTTTACAATTAACAATTGTATAATCAAGCAACATATAAAACTATAAAAACTATAACAAAAGGCTTTGTTTCATTTCATATGAAATGTAATTGTCAGGAAAATGACAAAAACATACTAACCTTAAAGCCATGTTCAAATAACAGTGAGTTAGCAGGATATTATAAAATTTAAAGTTGCATAAAGTGAAGGTAGAAATTCTTAAATTAGAAATTCTTAAATTTGAATACTAATCCCGTTTTATTAGTTAATATTATGGGAAATTGTTGGAATATTTAATTAATTGATATATATATTTTAACAACTTATAGAAAACAAAAAAAAGAAGCAAAAATTTCGGATTTTATGTAAGAATGGTAAATGACTTTTAACTAGATTAACTATTTCTTTTAAATTAATGTGAAAATGAAATATTCCTTGAAATTGTAACGAGGAACATGATTAAGTTACATATAATAAAAAATAAAAAATAGAAATAATAAATATTTCTAATTTTCTATTAAGTTACATTATAATAATTATGAATTTTAATAAATTTTTATAACATATTTTAATAATAAATACTATGACTGTAATTTTTTTTAAATTCTGTATATAGCTTTTTTATTTTGATATAAACTATAATAAACACTTTAATTATGTACTAACCAACATGTAACACTAACTTAAACCCAATTCATTGTATTTGTATAAAAATAAAATTAATAAGTTAATATGATATTGAAATTATGTAAATAACTAATGAAATGCTAGCCTTTTATTAGAGTAGGTAGATTCTCCATGTTTGCAATATTTATACAAAATATTTAGAGAAAATTTTAAAAAACACACATTTTCTTGAGTTCAAATGATATGAGAAAGTATTAAATCCAAATTTGAAACCAATCTTATATAAAAAAATTATGCACGGTTGGTCGAATCCCAGTTTAAAAACAATTTGTAGTTTACCAAACAAATTCAAATTTTTCGACAATGATACACCATTATTTTCTTATTTGCAATTACCCGTAACTTTAAAATTTTATTCTAATAGACATGCAACTTCAATTTTTATATTTCATTATTTTCTTATTTCACCATTAATGTTAATAAATGAATCGGTTAGGATTTACATTAATAAAAATATTGAATTCATTAATTGAAATGGCTTAAAAGATAAGGACTGTATATTAAAATTGGTTGAAAATAAATGTAAGAAGGTCTATGAGATTGACAAGCAACAAAAATGGTAATCTTTTCATTAGAGTAGATAGATTATTTGCAATTACCCGTAACTTTAAAATTTTATTATAACATACCTGTAACTTCAATTTTTATATTTACTTATTTTCTTATTTCACCATTAATGTTAATTAATGAATCGATTATGATTTACATCAATAAAAATATTGAATTCATTTATTGAAATGACTTAAAAGATAAGGACCATATGTTAAAATCGGTTGAAAAAAATATGAGGATGACTATGAGATTGACAAGTGGCAAAAGTGGTAGTTTTTTTTATTATAATAGATGGATTACAGAATATTCTTACTTAGGCCAATAGTAAATCCCTTAACCAAATCTCTATATTTGTTATATGTATCTATATATTATATATAATACATCAGATACGAGCAAATTAAGACATCTTCCTTTTAAGGTTACAAATCAATTAGCACAAGGTACCCTTCAATGCATTTAGGATAAGGGTAAACTTGTACAATAAAAAAGTCAAATACACTTAAATTCAGTTATTATATAATAGTTCAACATTTGCCTCTTCATTTTGCTCAACTTTAGTAAATTTAAAAATAGCTACAACTATGATCTTGATCTTTCACTCATACGTGATTTTTTTTCACTTTTAATACAACCCCCCCCCCCCCCCCAAATGATTTCTAAACATTAAGAATTTTTCATACGCTATTTTTTTTTTTAAATTACATCATAAAAACGAGCATATGTTTCTCTTTAATTTGAGTATGATATTGTTATAGTTTTTTTCAGTTGAAATTTACGTATGGTTGTTTGCAGTATGCTTTTGATGGTTTTTAAATTAAACAATGAACCAAACTGTTAGTAGTGGCTTTTTGTCGTCAAAAACCGAAACCGAACATTTGAAAATTGAAAATGACTAAGCAAAAGTTAATGAAAAAAAAATCAACCGTGAAATCAAACCATTAACCGGTTTGAACGGTTTTACGGTTTCAAATCGAACAACAAACACCCATAAATTTGTTACATGATTACCAAGGTACGTGTTTCCCGCTGCATCGCATGCGCAGATGTCTAATATTAGATTATGTATGAAAATAGAAAACTATTAACCTTAAACTATTCAATCATTCATTTATGATGTGTACTCAATTGGAACAAGAATTCAACAAAAATGGCTAAGAAGGTTGAAATGATAAAGGTCAGTTGTGGGAATCTCTTTCATCGAGTACTAAACCCATTATTATGTTTAAAGACTTACTTAGATTTCATAGTACATAACTTTATTCTTCATCCAACAGAGACAAGAAAGGGTACCAATTAAACATGCTACTATTTACTAAAGTGGATAATGTTGGAAAAATGAAATGCAAGTATATATACTTGGATGAGTTAACAACATAAATTAGTCAAAATTTAATTTTAAAAAATGACTTACAACATAAATTAGTCAAAATTTAATTTTAAAAAATGACTTTGACATTTGATCTTCTTGCTCCACCATGCAGTAGGTGGATGTCTTTTTTCCCGTGCATTGAAAACTTGTACCCAGCCACCTGTAGCTTTATATTTCATGCCTATATAAACCCTCCCACTAAAATGTTTCTTCATCTTTGCATATTTGACCATGGTGATGTCTTATCTTCCTTCATGTTTCTTTGGAGCTTTACTCTTCGTTACATTCTTTGGAAACTTGTACCCTGGAGTGGCATTAGCAGGCGTTACAAGGCACTATATGTTTAACGTGAGCACCTTTTTACTAATAGTTGATACATATGTTTATTTAGTACTTTTAATGCATCTTAGATGATCATCACCAAAAGAATACTTAATGTAATTCTGGTTTTAGATACGGTTGAAAAATGTGACAAGATTGTGTGGGACAAAAAGCATAATAGCCGTTAACGGAAAATTCCCCGGGCCTCGGGTTCTTGCTAGGGAGGGGGACCGTGTAGTCATAAAAGTGGTCAACCGTGTTTCCAACAATATCACAATACATTGGTATGCTTTATTAATTTATATACAAACACAAATGCTCACTTATGTTTTCGGTTACTTTATATTGATTGTTGATTGATGACGGGTTACGGCTAGGCATGGAATTAGGCAACTTCAAAGTGGATGGGCTGACGGGCCGGCTTACATCACACAATGTCCCATTCAAACAGGCCAATCATACGTTTACAACTTCACCATCACGGGCCAAAGAGGAACGTTATGGTACCATGCCCATATCTCGTGGATTAGGGCAACGCTATACGGGCCAATCATCATTCTGCCTAAACATAATGAATCATATCCGTTTGTCAAACCATACAAGGAAGTCCCAATCATGTTTGGTAAATTAGAGACTTAAATATATTTATATTATTGCAATATGTTGTGTTTGTATGGGTAAGGCTGCTAATCCTGGCATTGTATTATAGGTGAGTGGTGGAAGGCTAATACTGAGACTGTGATTAACCAGGCCATTCAAACCGGGGCTGGGCCCAACAGTTCGGACACTTTTACTATTAATGGGCTCCCTGGCCCTTCATTAAATTGTTCTGCAAATGGTACTTTCTACTAAAAAAACGTGACAAAAAGAGAAATTTTTTGACAATAAAACTCTCACTAATTGCAATCGATTAGCGCAAATGCGCCTCTAAAGATGTTTTTGATGTCACTAATTAAGTATGTTTTGTAGTATTCATGGTTGCATATGTGTCAATTTGGATTCATTTTCTCATACCCAGTATTAAACCCAAATTCACAGTCTAATGAACATGTTCCATTGGTTCAATCGCAATGATTGGACTGTTAACCGGTCAACCGTCCTCTTTTGACTTGATGGTTTCACCGGAAACCATGGACCAGATCAACCAAACTTGGTTCAAGAAATTTCTTGCCTCTTTTTTGTTTATAGAGTTGAAAACAGAAAAAATTTTAATTCTCTGTAAAGTGAAAACGTGAAATGTTTAATAAAAACGTGAAACGTTTAATAAAAAGAAAATGAGATTAATTTTTTTAGCAATGCATCTAAAGATAAAAGTGAGTTAGATATGTGAATCGCAAGTTGTGACCTATGTTAGGTATTACAACGGTATTTACCTACTCATCCCAACTACCCATATCTACTTGACTTTATAACACTAACACAAGCAAACCTTTTAAACATTCAATTTTATATTTACGTTCAATTTGAGTATTATATCTAACAATTTAAATATGATCATTCATGTAGAAACGTATAGTTTAAAGGTGAAGCCCGGGAAGACATATCTCCTCCGATTAATCAATGCTGCACTCAACGACGAGCTTTTCTTCAAAATCACAAATCATACATTCACGATTGTCGACGCAGACGCAAGCTACGTGAAGCCATTCGAAACCGACACAATATTCATTGCACCGGGCCAAACCCATAACGTTCTTCTCAAAACCAAAAACCTCACCTCCAACACCAAGTTCTTAATGGCCGCTAGACCATATTCAACCGCAGCCGCAGGGACGTTTGACAACACCACTGTCATCGGACTTCTCGAATACCACGTGGATAATATTACCTCCAACTCATCCATTAACACTCTCCCGGTCCCACCACTCCCACCAATCAACGCAACCACGTACATTGCCAACTGGACCAACCAACAGCGTAGTTTAGGTAACTCCAAGTTTCCCGCAAACGTTCCACAAACCATCCAAAGACGGTTTTTCTTCACGGTCGGTCTAGGAACCAACCCATGTCCGAAAAACCAAACATGCCAAGGACCAACCAATGCCACCAAATTCTTGGCCAGTGTGAATAACATTTCATTTATTATGCCTACAACTGCGTTACTTCAAGCTTATTATTTTCGACGTGGGAACGGGGTTTACACCACCGATTTCCCCAACAACCCGCTAATTCAGTTCAATTACACAGGTACCCCACCAAACAACACACAGGTGACTAACGGCACCAAATTGGTGGTTCTGCCGTTCAACACCACCGTGGAGTTAGTGTTGCAAGGAACCAGTATTCTCGGAGCCGAAAACCATCCTTTCCATCTACACGGTTATAATTTTTACGCCGTCGGCCAAGGCTCCGGGAACTTTAACTCGACTACTGACCCACCTAACTTCAACCTGGTGGACCCTGTTGAAAGGAACACCGTCGGTGTGCCGTCCGGTGGGTGGGTTGCAATCCGGTTTCGAGCTGATAATCCAGGTAAAATTTAACACCTAATTCATCGACAACCTGCCATAAAAATGCAACGTACTGATATTGTATATTAACTACTATGCTATAGGAATATGGTTCATGCATTGCCATATAGAGATACACATTACGTGGGGATTAAGGATGGCGTGGCTGGTGATGGACGGGAAGCTTTCTAGTCAGAGGCTGCTACCACCACCGGCAGATCTTCCAAAATGTTGACGTTAACTCCGGCGGTTACAAATTCGATTTTGGATTTAATTTATGTACCACACGAGTGCCGAAAATGTATTTCTCAATGGTTTTTCTCAGGGTTTTAATTATTTTATATCTTTTGTACTTCATATTTCAATCTAAGTAAAAGAATAATGTGTTTTCCATTCTGAATTGACTCTGTAAATCTTCTGCATTTCATTTATTAGTTATGTGTGAACTTATATATACGAATTAACATTTACAATTGTTTTTATCAAAATATTAATTAGGAAAGAATAGTTTTATACTTTATTACGCTTGGATAGTGAAAATGGGTGAAATCCTCTAGACCCATCGGCGTTCAAACCATATAAGGACTTCTGAAGCTTAAGAACTTGATGATTTGGAAGCTCCATACCAGACAGTGGTAGCATATAAATGTCTTCATCCAAATCCCCATGAAGAAAAGCGCTATTTACATCAAGCTGAAAAAGAGGCCAACTTCGTTTGGTAGCCACAGCAACGAGACTTCGAATGGTGGTCATCTTAATAACAGGAGAAAAAGTCTCATTATAATCAATCACTTCCTTTTGAGTATCTTCTTTGACCACCAAACATGCTTTACAGCGTTCAACAGTGCCATCTGCTTGGTGTTTAATTTTAAACACCCATTTGCTCTTAATAGCCTTCTTTCCAGGAGGAAGATCAACAACAGCCCAAGTATTAGTATTCTCAAGAGCCTGAAACTCTGCTTTCATGGCATCTTTCCATGCAGGAATAGTTGCAGCTTCTTTGTATGAAGTTGGCTCATGTAATTCAGAGAAGCTGTGGTGAGAGTTTGACTGGAAGGAAGGAGTTGAGAAGAAGAACAAGACACACAAGAGGAGCATGAATTAGTGACAGTGTGAAAGCAATGGTGAGAATAATTAGAATGATTACAGACATAATCATTCAAATAAGGAGGAATAGAAATTCTGGAAGACCTTCTAATGGGTGGATCATTAGAAGGAGGAGCATGAATATCGGAAGTAGCAGAAGAATTAGGAATGGAATCGGGAATTGAATTAGAAGCGAAAGTAGAGGAAGAATCATCAAATAATTGATTGATGATATCAATAGATGGAAAAATAAAGCTTTCTTTGGAGTTTGTGATTGAAGGGAATAAAACTTCAAAGAAAACGATATTTCTTGATATGATGATCTTATTTTGTCAAGATCATATAAACGATAAGCCTTTTTACCAAGAGGATATCCCAGAAAAATACAAGGAATAACCCGTGGTTTGAATTTGTCTCTTCCTTGACTCAAAGTAGAAGCGTAAGTAAGGCAACCAAAAGACTTCATGTGAACATAGGAAGGAAGTTTTCCTGTAAAAACCTCATATGGGGTTTTATTGTTAAGGATCTCAGTGGGGAATCGATTGATTAAATGTGTAGCTGTTAAAACACAGTCACCCCAAAACTGAACAGAAAGTTTAGATTGAAACATTAAGGCTCTCGATGTTTCAAGCAAATGTTTATGCTTTCGTTCAACAACACCATTTTGTTGAGGAACAGCAACACAAGTTGTTTGATGAATAATGCCTTTACTTAATAAGTAAGCACGTTGAACTAGTCTAGTCCCTAGTTCAAAAGCATTATCAGATCAAATGCATTTAACAGTCGTGCCAAATTGATTGCTAACCATTTCAATGAAAGATTGAAGAATAGGAAAAGTATTTCTTTTAGTGGAAAGCAAATGTGTCCAAGTTCTGCTATAATCATCCACAATGGTTAAAAAATATCTGAAGCCATTATAAGTAGCTGTATGATAAGGCCCCCAAATATCAATATGAATTAGCTCAAAAATTTTGCTTGTAGATGTAAAGCTAATAGGAAAAGGCAATTTATGTTGTCTTGCCTTAGGACAAATATCACAATGCTCGATAAACTTGAAAGATGAATTAGAAATGAAAGATAATTGTTTCAATTTGTAACCTGGCAAATGTCCTAGACAATTATGCCAAGTTTCAACGGCTATAGCAGAGTTACAAGATTTATTGAAAAGAAAAGAATTAGTAGCAAAAGTCTTAGTGGCTTCAAGAAGATAAAGACCATTGAGCATTTCACCAAGAACCAGATGGCTCTTCAGAAAAGGGCCATGTAAAACACAATTGGGTTTAGAGAAAAGAACAGTACCATCAGTATCAGAACATACTCTTGAAACAGAAAGAAGATTATTTTTAAAAGGCGGTACCAAAAGAACTTTGGACAAAGAAAGTTTATCAGTTAAAGGAACAATCCCATACTGATGAACAGTAACACTGGTGCCATCAGGAAGAGTGATGAAAATTGGATTTTGTAAAAAGGAAACACTTGAAAACAAATTTTGATCATGACACATATGATCATTTGCACCAGTGTCAATGATCCATTTCGAAGAAGATTTAAAAGAATTACAAGACATGATACCTCAAAAAGAGTCATGATTAATGATTGTAGCGTTGTTAGCAGCAAAAGTATTATAAGTTCCAGGTTGGAGTTTGTTTTGCTGCAACAAAACCATCAAGTCATGATACCATTGTTGAGTGATTCCTTGCTGATCAGAATGTTTTTGATCACTTTGTCCTTGTTCTTTAGCAAGAGTAGCAAATTTCTTTCCTGTGACAAATTTATAGTCATTCGGAAAACCAATCAACTTGTAACACTTGTTTACTGAATGCCCATTCGTCTTACAATGAGTACACACCAAAGTTCTTCTATTTTCTCCAGTTCCACCACTGACTGGCCCTCCAGTATTAACAAGCATAGAAGTAGAAGATGTGGTGAAATCAATGGTGGTGGTGTGAATTTCTCTTTGTTTTTCATCTTGAATCAATATCCCATATGCATGATCGATAGAGGGGAAAGGCTGCATCATCAGAATATTACTTCTGATCATATCATAGCTTGGAATTAAGCCAACAAGAAACTAAATTAGCCTTTGATCCTCCACATGTTTGGCAAAGGTATGAGCAGCCCCACACGTGCAAGAAGGAATGGAATTAACAATATTCAATTCATCCCAATTTGATTTCATTTTTGAGAAATAAGTAGCAATGTCACTATTTCCTTGGGAGATTTGGCAGAGATTCTTATGAAGTTGATAAACTCTAGCACCGTTAGCTTGGCCATATCTAGAGTTGAGCTCATTCCATAAACTTTGAGCTGTTTCGGCATACAAAACACTATCACAAATGTCGTGATTAAGAGTGTTGAGAATCCAAGAAATAACCATATCATTGCATCGCTGCCAATTTGAAAGATACGGTTGAGTAGTAGGCATGGTGACGGTGTTATTAATGAAGCCTATATTGTTCTTTGCCGAAAGAGCAATAGTCATTGCTCGTTTCCAGGCTCCAAAACCATTGCAGTCAAAGAATTTTGAGACTAGAATCATGCCTGGGTCATCAGATGCATGAAGGTAAAGAGGATTAGATGAATCAATTATGAGGTTTTGAGCAAAGGAAGTATTAGGGACTTCCATTTAGAAAAAAAAAACAGAAAAACGAACAAAGAACGAGAAGAAAAAAGACTTATGCGCTGAGTATCAAGACAAAAGAGACTTATGCGCCGTATAACTGACGTGGGCTGTAGCGGTCTACTAAAAAACGATTAATTAAAGACTTAAATACCTATAAACTAGTACGGGTAAGTAAGGTCGTCTCCAAAGGAACTCAAGGAAAGTGCTAATTTAATATTACTTAATTAATTATTTAAACTAAGGCGGACAGACGATGTCAAGCAGTTTTTGAAAAAGATTAATTAATACTAAACAATTACTTAGAAAGGTTTGTAAACAATATTAAGAAAAGTATTCACTCTAGGTTCGGGTAATGTGACATCTAACTTAATTAAAGATTCAACTGACTTGATTGCGCAGTAATTGCTAGACCTAATAGTTTGATTGTGATGACAAACGATACCCAAATCGAATTGTTGACACAATTGAAATTAATCTACTCAATTACCAATTTATGTTATGAAAACCAATTAATTTGCAAAGACCGATGATTACTAGTTCAATGACACAAGAGCTAACCCTAAATGTTGATGAACACAACCAAACAAGTGATGCAACAAGTAATAATCAATGACATAATTTGTTTAAACAATCAAAGCAATAAACAAGCAAGATCAAAGCATAAACTCAATCAAACTCTTAATCCTTAAGCATATTGAATCTGATCAGAAGTTAAGATACACAAACCCTAGCCTAGAATGAACAGGGGAACTTAGCCGAGCATTGACATATCGATTAAAACACTTATCTTGATAAACATACGATCAATGATGGAACCGGAAGCTTCGGGATGGCTGAAAGTCGTCTTAGAACACCTCTTCTACCTCTGGAAGTCGTAATAATCCGAATGGTGAGGTTAATGGGTTTTTATAAGGCAAAACGTAGATTTTTTCGATTTTAGGTCGGTTCGCGTCGCGCGAATGACAAAATAGTCGGGCTCTGGAATTGCAACTTCGCATCGTGCGAAGTTGTCTGGCCTGCATCTTCGCGTCGCGCGAAGATGTAAAATCTCGAAAAACTTTATTTTCTTCTTTCTACTACATCGTGATGTGTGCACGTTCAATCTCTCACTTCTAAATCTTCATTCCAAGCCCGTAAATATCCTCGATAAGCTCCATAACTTCCAAGTTCCTGAAAACGCAAAACAACGTTTGAAGTACCAATGTTCATTCATTTATTAAACTAAAATTAACTAATTAATACATAAGATTAACTAACTTTTACCCAACCATCAATAACATATGCGGCGCATATGTTGGATATATAGACATATGCGGGAATGAGATACGCGCTAGACTTATGCGGCGCATATGTCTAAGACATATGCGTTGGAATGAATAGAAACAAATATTGACATTTTGGATTGGATTTTGAGGATGAAAGTTTGTAGGGTTTAACACGAAAGTATAAGGAACAATCGTGTAAGACCCCGAATCTCGGGAACCCTACAGTTGGTAATCATATCCAAAATTCACAAAAATAAAAAAAAAACAAATGCGAGTTCATTTTATTAAAACCATTTTAGAGTATTAAACAGCGAAATTTACTAAGTATCAAAATTCCCAAAACCGGGGAAAAGATTCCAAACAATAAGCAGCGGAAAAAGGTTAAGTATCCAAAGAAAAATCCCAAACCCGGGTACAAGTGCCCAAAAAAAAAATTAAATGTAAATAAAATGTCTGTTTTATTTGAAACCCTCGACCAGAAATGCCTTCAACTGTCCGAGTAGCCTCCAGCACGACCAAGCGATCATCTCTAGTCCTTAACCTGAAAATCAATCTAACATACACACAAAGTCAGCTTGAGCTGAGTGAGTTCAAGTTTTCAATAAGCAATATTCATTAAAAAATTTAATTTCATAAGTATAAAATGTAGGAGAAAATCATAAGTAAATAAATATATAACTTTCCTTGGTCAAATCATAAGTAAATAAAATAATAAATAATTTTTCTTGGTCAAACACGCAACACGGGCCTCCTCACCCCGGGTCTTCCCAAAGTAATATATTTGACCGGTCGTGGTTTAACAAAATTAAAATCATGCAACACGAGCTTCCTCACCCCGGGTTATCCCCAAGTAATATATTTCACTGGGTCACGGTTTAACAAACCTAAACACGTGATACAGGCCTCCTCACCCCGGGTCTTCCCCAAGTAATATATTTGACCCGACCACGGTTTGGCAGAACGGCGGGCCTCCTCACCCCAAGTCACGAGACCCGAAGTCAAGGACTCAAGTAATATATTTGACCCGCCGGGACATAAACGTGCAACACGGGCCTCCTCACCCCGGGTCTTCCCCAAGTAATATATTTGACCCGATCACAGTTTACCAACACATACACATCCACATACACACTTACAAACATCTAAATCAATTAACCAACGAAGCCATATCATCGAGTATAATCCATAATTAATGGATAACCAAGAAATTACTATTGAGCCTATTAGCATCCTAGAGCCTAGACCATAAGTAATACGAATAACCTTAAGGTATATATGACCATAAACAAGTCTAACATATCCTGAGGCATATAATATAATTCACACATGTTTTCATAAAGGTACAACCACAAACAAGATTATACAATATCAACCCAATAGTTTAAACGAATAAAATTGGCTAAAATCATATAATGTGTGTATGCTAGCCCAAAACGTAAAAAGGTAAAAAGGGGCATCATGAACTCACCTGACACAAGGCATAAAATCACCACGAGCTAGAGAACCCCTAAGTATTCCCACAACTCACACGCCTGTCGGATTATACACAATAGTTACTAACGATACCGAATGAACTCGTTTATCCTACGAGGTGTTCTAACATGGTTTGAGTTACCTAAGCCTCGTCGTCACCAATTTCAATTACAACAGCCCCTGGGCCTTATATTTACCGAAACCACCCTTAGATAAACCCGGAAATAGGGAATTCCCAAATTACCCCCGGAAGTTGCTAGATGGGACGAATATGCATGTTTACGAGTTGCTTATGCACTTAGCAACGAACTCAGCCCCGTGTGGACTAAATTAAGTATAATTACAGCCAAAAAGTCAACACGAAACTACACGAGTTGAATGGGTCGGTAATCCGCATGAACAACGCATAAACTACCAATTAAACGCCAATTTTCGTTGTACAGACCCGTTTGAGAAACCGACAACCAATTCAGGCCCATTAACATAAAAATTAAGTTTTTCACAGCCCGTATAACATATTGAGGGTACACAATCTGAATTGGTTGTTAATTCCCTCAAACAACCCGCTAAACGCAACAATTAAAAATCTAGACAACCGAAATCCTAGTTTTCAATCAATCGACAATTGACTAACCAAACGGGCTTCATTACTAACGTATGATACACATAACATACCTAGGAAGATGACGAAGCAAAAACCTCACTTAAAACAGCCCCGAAAGGTACTCGATTGGACAGCCACCGGTTAAGCTTAAAACGAAAGTATCGATCAATAACTAGTATAACATGCAGATTTTAGCATGCAAAGATGTATTTCATTACATAGGAAAAACATCGAAAGAAATTATGAAATTTTTATCATCGTTGTATAAATGTCCTGGGTAGCTAAAAATATTTTTATTATATTTTTATAATTCACACAAAAATCATAAAAATTTCTCCAACATAGAAAGGTACGTGCAGTTATTTCAGTGCGCAGCAAAAGTGTTTTATTTGTTTAAAAATCATTACCAAACCAAATTAAACGATTCCAATTGATTTGTAATCTTAACTCAAAATATGAACTTTCATAAGTGGAATCAATCAATTTGGACTTGTCAAAAAAGAGCTATGATTTCGGGAAGACAGACCAGAATCCGTCACCCCCCCTCAGCTTTGACACACGATCTTATAAAATCATAAAAACCATTCAAATCTCGTCCAAAAATTTCATATTATACCTTTCTGGAAACTAGCCTCAAATTAGAACATCATGGAAACAAGAATCGATCAAAAAAAATAAATTTTCATCGAGTTACAGACGTAACAGTAAGCGAGTTCGAATCTGTCAGAAACTGTTTTGATCAAAACTCAACCCTAACATGTTCAACAAATGGTTTAATGGTGAAAAAGACTTGAATTGATATAATACTATCCTTGAATTGGAGTTGGATCCCTTGGAATGGCTGGAAAATAAAAAAAAATTGCAAGATGTGATGTCTTGTTCCAAAGTTTAATTAACATGACTTTCGAGAATGACTAGGAGGTCCCTATTGATGGCAGATCGGGTCTCGGTTAAAATACAATACTCTACAAGGCTTACTTTCTTATTAACGAAATTTAACGGGCGTTACAAATCGGTGAAAGTTTGAAGAAATTTTGACGGTTGAAAACCCGAGAAAGTGACAAAAGAGATGAAGAAGAAGGAATTTATGGAAGAAATGAGAAGAAAACCATCTGAAAAGGAGTAACAACCTGAATATATTAATCAAAAGATCAAGAATCCAGAGAAAACAACTGATGAAGAAAGGAAAACCGAAGAAAAAGATGAAAATCCGGTTTAAAATGAAGAGCAGGCCTTAATAACCATGCTCCGATACCATATAATCGTATAAACGATAACATGAAAGAAAAGAAAGAAATGCAAAGAAGAGAGAAATTTTATTGCTCTGGAATCAAAGTTACATATAAATGAAAGTAAACAAACTATATACACTAACATATGCGGCGCATATGTTGATGATTTCAACATATGCGCTCACACCCGGTTAGCAGAATCCTACGGGCGGTAGCCCTAGTGCGCTCGAAGGGGCAAAGCCATGGTTGTGGTTAAAGTTTTTTGAATAACAAAGTTATTTAATGTTGCTGAATTTAATCAGCAATATTAACTTTGATCGTTGGTATGAAAAAGGTTTTCAGTACTAAATGAAGATCCATAACAACTTTGTTCTTCAACACAAAAATATTGGAAGTTAATCTAGAAACAAGTAATTAAGAAAGTTAATGGGTCAGTTTAAAAAAAATGAAAGTTAGAGGGTGCTTCAAATTGCCACTTGAGGCAAGGGGTGCAATTCCTAAACAAAAGAATCGCGAGAAAGAGGTAATTTAAGTTAAAGAAACAAAGAGTTGAATTGGAAGTAAAGTAAGAAGGATGGTGGCTAGCCCCCCAAAATGCTCCAAGCATGGGTTCTTTTGTCGTTGGGGCTTACCCTTGTGACTCATTCATTCGATCAAGCGTTCCTTGGGCGTCGATTAATCTTGAATGACAGGCTACTCTGTTGTCGTTGTCTGATTTTTGGTTGTCTGATCACACTCGAAATTATGTTTCTACTTATCATATTTTTTCCCCTGCCAGGTAGTTTCGTACCTAGTTTTTTCGAACGTTTTCTAGGATCATAAGGAACCTCTATAATGACCACTACATCCGTTTCATTCTCTTAGATCTTATCTTTGATTGCTTTTTATGAAGTCGCACCGGGAGCTAGTGCTTGCTATCTGAGAATAGTTTCAAGGATCTCATCAGAAATGTTTGATACTTCTTGGGGCTTCTTTAGCGACCGTGAAGTCACCGGATGAATTGTCGAGTAGATAGATCAGATCCAGATATGGTTGTGCTCTGCGGTGATATGGACTCGACTCGCTCCTACCCACCTCGGGGCACCATAGCAGGTTGGGAATAGGTGGGATACTGGACGCAACCACTCCCTTGGTTGGGGGTTGTGTTGCCTCGTCTTTTGATCAATACCTAGTTAAGGAGGTCGATCACGAATGCTATAGGTGTGGGAGCGATCCTGGTCAGGGAAGGCTAAGACGGCCCCTCGCATATGGGTAGCAAGAGGGCGCTTATGCCTCGACAGTGGGACCTTTTGGAGAATGACCCATCCCAAAAGGGACAACACCCCCCCCCCTTCAAGCACACCTCTGTATCGACTGAATCACTCTAAGGGTCTAATTGGTGGAGCTGGTAAACCACGAGAACTAGTCAGATGCATGGGGCAGAGGGCTCGTAGTAAACCCTTTTCTTGATCCAGCCTTTTCTTATCATAAAAGGGTTGACATTTATTTAGTATTTTTATTATGCTTAATTTGGTATGTGTTTATAGTATGCTAAGATTATTAAGCTCATTTAGTGTTTTA
Organism: Bidens hawaiensis; assembly: GCF_021521415.1. Classification (NCBI taxonomy): domain Eukaryota; kingdom Viridiplantae; phylum Streptophyta; class Magnoliopsida; order Asterales; family Asteraceae; genus Bidens; species Bidens hawaiensis. The sequence goes on from NW_027500398.1 coordinate 16,112, forward strand.
GAATAGGTTATCTCGTTTTGAAATTGATGTTTATTTAGTATAAATAGAGGGTTTTGTTTTGTGGTGCCAAAAATTATAATTAACTGACAAAGTCGATATAGGTTGAGATATATCAAATTACAGCTTCATGTTCTTGGGCCTGATTTCCGACACAAAAGTGGGATTTATAGCTAGATTAGTTCTTCGGTAGCAAAAGTGGTTTTCAAAACCAGATTTGCTCATCGGTACCAAAAGTGGTCATCAGAACTAACTTTGTTATTCAATGCCAACTTTGTTGATAAGAAAAAACTTTGCTCTTCAAAATCAAAGTTGTTGATTAGTACCGACTAAAGCATCAATATAAAAACTATTCTAACTCATGTTATGATATAACCGCTAACGGTTATGGCGTATCATGAATGGTTGCAATGGCTGATGGTCAGGTATATGTATATATTTTAGTATGTCAATTGCTTAGTTTTATTTTTTATCACATGAACTTTGATACTTCATACGTGTTTATATTGTTACAGGTCATAGGTGATTAATGTAGCTAATTTGGACTTGTACGAGCACAAAATGAAGACCCAGGCCAGCACACAAAACGAGACACGAAATGAAGTTTCTTAATGAGAAGACCTGTCGCGCTATGCGACGAGGCTGAATACTATCCTTCGCGGTATGTGATGGACTGTTTTAGTGGATCATTGACTTTTTGGTCCATCTCTCTATGCGATGGACCTTGGAAGACCTAATCGCGATACGCGATGGGTGCCAAATACGGGAAAATTAGGTCTTGATATATTAAAACATTTTAACAATCCTAGACTTATTCATTACGTTCTAGAGTAGTTTCCAGAGCCCTAGAGTCGATTTCCAACCTTCCAAATCACCAAGAGATCATTCTGAATGCCTTACATCATCAGAATTGAAGACCTTTTGATGACGAGGCGAAGCTAATCTTCTCGAATCATACTCGAGATGTAAAGTATTGTATATTTACAGTTTTCTCATGTTTTAAGAATGAACTGTCTGTAATTTTTTTATGATTGATCTATGAGCATTGATGTTTGGTATTATTGTGTATACAGTTGGTTTAGGTTTATTACGATCAGAACGATTAGGTTTCCAGTTGCTATGATACTTGTTGATAGGGTTGTTTTGATTAGTTTTAATGTGATAAAGCATACAATTGCCCTTAGTTGAGTCACAATGGCAGGGACCGTTTGATAATTAGTGTCGTGTGTTAGCGATTGTTGATGCTTAAGGTTTAACTAGTTAACCAACCTGATTCGATTACTGACAGTTAATCTGTTAAAATACTTGAGATTGCTGTTTGTTGCATACTTGAACCCTGGATGTGATTTGCTTTTGTGAGCTGTTTGAACTTTGAACTATTTGCTTGCTTCACATTAAAAACCAAATCATTACTAGTGTGATCAGCACTGTTAATAGCTACTTCATAATGTTGAAAAAAATTAATTACATGTTACATTGACTAGATACTTCTCGTTGTTCGGAACCCTACTTTCCCTAACTAGTTTAAGGAGATTAAGATATCTGAATATTATTGTTTTTTACTAGATAGCGACAATCTAGCATCAAAATGGCACCATTGTCAGGGAGTTAGTGCGCTTAGTGTTTTGTGTAATTTAATTTCTTTGTTTTATTCTAGCATTAGTTTTAGTTTTAATTTTTTTTCCCATTTTATGCGAGGTGTTTTATTTGTGGAGATAGCAGGTTTATGCACACCCGCCATTCAAGAAGACAATCTTCACTTATCTTCGATCTAGAGGATAGCCCAACAGATTCGAGCTTAGGACAGAGAATTGGAAATGGAAGGCCAAAACCAGAACCCGAACCCAAACCCAAACCTTTTACCCGAAGACATCATCTTTCACCTTAACAACAATAATAACCAAAACCAACCCGAAATTATTCAAATCCACTTGTGAATACAAACCAACAACAAAACTCAAACAACTCAGCCAGTTAATCTAGAAACCAAACCAACCAACAACCCAGACCATCAGCTCCACACAATACCCCCGACGCAAAACTACGGTGTACCGAGATGAAAATTATGCCAGTATTCACACCAAGTATGAAGAATTTGAAGGGGAATGAAATAATTTTGATTAGGGGTAGGATGGTAATAATGAGGTAGATTAGCGGCTCAGATAGAATAGCGAGTTTGAGCTGGTAAATGATTTTGATGATAGTTGGGAAGAAGAAGATGAATCGGTGAATCAGCGGGGTGTAAGGAGTATGAATAGAAACAAGGGTTGAAATGGCGTTGGGAGAAACAGTAAACAAAGGTCATGGGATTCAGATTAACAGAGGTGATCAGATTAACAGAGGGGGGGGGGTGGTGAAGAAGAAATATTGTAGCCCTAGTTCGGGTGTTAAGAGTCGGTTCAGACCAGCTATTTCAGATAGCGCTTCACCGATAGTCCCGTAAGTGCATATATCGGGACGACGGACATTCAGCTCGCGTCTGTCTTACATTAACATTGTGCCACATTTTCACGAGATTGCTTTAGAAGACCCATATGCTCATTTGTCTGATTTTTCGTCAATTTGTGGGTTGATTGGTGATGGTACACATGATCAGGATGAGGCCCGGGCTGTTTCAGTTTTCATTAAAGGATAAGGCCAAACCTTGGTTCAATTCATTACTAATGTACAACATTCTAATCTGGTCTGAGATACAACAAGTAGTTTTAAACGAGTACTATTCACAGGCGAAGACAGTTGGGGCTAGAATTAAGATCCATCACTTTTCGTAGTTATCGGGTGAGTTTTTTCGTGAGGCATTCACCCGTTTCAAAGAGATAATTAGAAAATGCCCACAACATCAGGTCGAGTTATGGGAGTTAGTGAAATGTTTTGTAGACTGGCTGACATATGAAGATAGAAATCTTTTAAAAGGCATCGAGTAACAACAAATTGTTGAAACAGCCCAAGAAGATGATTGGGATTTTCTCGAGCTGATGTTTCAAGATTCTAAGTCCGAGGCATCTGTCGAAAGAAGAAGAAAACACTCGACTTCCAGATCAGTAAAATCAACATCAAGTGAATATTAATGGATAGCAGAGTTAGAGCGAGAGTTGGATTTGTATAAGAAAGATAAGAGTAAAAAGGAGGTTGGAAAATTCTGGGTAAAGTTCCCAGTTTGTGAAGATTGCGGGGAACTCGGGCACACAACTAGAAAATTGTCTAGAGTATGAAGATGAAGAGGAACCTGAAGAGGTAAACTATGCTTATGGGGATTCCAAGTGTTAAGGGTTTAACTCAGACACATATCACCTCAGCCTGAGGAACCACCCGAACTTCAGATACGGGAATGCAGCGAGTCAGTCAAATCCGAACTTTTAGGTTTCCAGCCAAAACCAATAACAGAGTAATACCGCCAAGGCGGCTATCAGCAGGGTTCCTCTAATCAAAACAACATTCGGGGGCATAACAGAGATGGTTATCAGTGCAACAGTTCATCAGGTGGTCAAAATCAGACCAACAAAAGGGGTCCTCGAGTAATTCAGATGAGTCCGTGCACTTGAAATCAGATGTTTTACTGAAGATAGTGACAGAGAACCAGAAAGACACTCAGAAGCAGTTCGAGTTAAGAGATAAATCTTCAAAAGCAATGGTGAAGCAGATTTGTTAGCTAGCCTCCGATGTGGCTAAATTACAGAAAAGTGTTGATCAGTTACCAAGTGATTCTACAGTCAGCCTGTAGCACTTCGGTTCAAGCTCAAAGAAACAGGTGAACCAGGTAAGTATTTTAAGAAGTTGGAAGGTTTTTAATAATAAGGTTGGGCTCCCACCACCATTGGTTAAGGGGGTGGTGGAAGAAGTTGATGAAAATGTCAATAGTGATAACGAACCAGAACCAGTTGCTTTAACTGAACCTAATAAAACTGATAACAAAAATAAAAGTAACAAACCGGTTCTGAAAGATGGCACCACTAATCCTAAGTATAAGGGTAAGGTAGCTAAAATCGTCCCCTATCTCGATGCTTTGTTGGCGCCACAAAGGAGAAGATGGCAACTAAACGGTACCCATAACAAGAGGAAATGTGGGAAATTTTTAAACAGGTTAAATTTAATACCCCCTATTAGATTCCCTAAAACAAATTCCCGCCTATGCTAAGTATCTGAAAGACTTGTTCACACAAAAGAGGAATCATAAATTCCTAAATAGTTTGACTTAACTGACAATGTGAGTGCAATTATTTACGGTGCTCTTCCACCTAAGTTGCAAGATCCGGGAGCGCCTATTATACCCATTCAAGTGGGAAATTTTAAAATGACACGGGCACTCCTAGATCTTGGAGCTAGTATTAGTATCCTTCTGGGGAGTCTGTACGATAAGTATGACTTCAGTTCGCTTCAAGCAGCTGCCACCACGGTTGTTCTAGCCGACCAAACACCTAAACTTCCCTAAGGAATGTTCACTGATGTGATTGTTAAGGTGGAAGATTTCTATTTCCCAGTTGACATTTTGGTTCTTGACTATGTTTCGGGTGAAAGTACCAAACAATCCACGGTTATGCTCGGTAAGCCATTTTTGGCTACCGCAATGCCAACATTAATTGAAGAAGTGGTACGGTTGACATGAAATTTGGTAACCATAAGGGTAGAAAGAATGTTTTCACGCATGTAAATAATTCTCCGGTCGATGACAAGTGCTTTATGGCAAATGTTATTGACAAGCAACTGGAGGAGGAAGAAAGGAAGCTAGAGGTTGCAACTTTGAGAGGAGGTCGGCCACCATGGTCAGTTCTGGTGGAGCCACCACCCGAGAAGATTGACACTAGGTTAAAACCATCATTGTAGGAGCCACCGAAAGTCGAGTTAAAGGAATTACCAAAGCATTTAATATATTTTTTTCTCGGTAAGAATGAAACTTTACTTATTATTATTGCTTCTAATTTGTTTTTTGAACAGCAAAGTACTCTACTGGAGGCGCTGGTTGTAAAAAAGGAGGCTATCAAATGGACTATTGCGGATCTGAAAGGGATTAGTCCCTCCATTGACATGCACAAACTCCTCACAGATCTGGAAGTCAAACTGGCACATGATGCCCGAAGGAGGTTGAACCTGAACATGAGAAAGGTGTTGGGCTATATTTTGTGGTTTATGCTTGGTATTGTTAAACTTAGATTGGGCTTAGTTGGGCATTTATGTGTAAACCGAAATCTATTGATTTTGGTGGGCTTTACTTTGTTTTGGGCTTAGGTTGGTAGTCTATATATAGAGGATGTATGTTTACATTTGTAGTGTTGCCAGTTTTTTCGTGAGCGGGTCATCAGTTGGGTTGTTCAATTCACATGGGATTTTGGCCGTCTAAGGGTTATCATAGACAAGCATTGTATTTGTAGTGCTTAAGCACCCGACGTTAATATTGACGTGTGTTTTGAAGCCATTTGTGTGTTTTACGTGTTTGTGTTTGTTAGTGTTCTTGAATCATCTAGCGTTGGATTTCCGCACCAACACCTAGATTGTTGATATCATATTTGTAGTGATCCAGATTCGGGACTTACAATTGGTATTAGAGCTAATCCTAAACTCTCTCACTTAATTGCTATCAAACGTATTTTTAGATATCTGAAGGGACAGCCGAAGTTAGGTCTTTGGTATCCCAAACAATCAAAACTTGATCTTTATGCTTTTGTTGATAGCAATTATGGTGGAGATGATATTGACAGGAAATCTACATCTGTCGGATGCCAGTTCTTAGGAGATCTTCTCATTTCATGGAAGTGTAAGAAACAACAAACGGTGTCCACCTCGACTGCTGAAGCGGAGTATGTTGCTGCATCAGCCTGCTGCTCTTAGGTTATCTGGATGCAAAATCAATTGCTGGATTACGGTTTGGAATTTCTTGATACTCCCATTTTTTGTGATAATGATGCTGCCATTGCAATTGTTAAGAATCCCGTTCAGCATTCTAAAACCAAGCACATTGACATTAAAATTCATTTTATCCGTGACTGTTACGACCGGAAGCTAATTCAACTTGAACAGGTCCACACTGATAATAATGTGGCGGACCTATTTACGAAGCCGGTCGGAACAACCAGATTCAATGTGCTTGTAGGGTTTCTCAAGATGCTGCGTTTTGAAGACTGGGTATTTTTGAGGTTTAAATTGTGTACATAAATTTTTTTGTGTCATAATTTCTGTACAAATTTAGGGGAAGAAAAAGAAAAATACAAAAAGAGTGTGTGTGTGTGTGCGCGCTTATTTAAAAAAAATCAAAAATTTTTGTTCTCTTGCTTAAAATCATGCCGGTTACTCAAGTTCAGCGGACATATTTCATATGTTTGGTCCTGTCATGAATTCTTGACTCACGGGATAGCCATTAACCTTAGGCCTGAAAGTGACCGGGGCAACTGAACATACATAAAAAAAATTAATTTTTGGTTTAACTATCGGTTTAAGTTCTTTCAGCTAAAAGCTTTTCAGATAGCTTAAAGTATTTTTAAATGAAAATTGATTCAACCTTTGAGAAATGATAGATAAATTGATTTTGAATGCCTAACGTGTGAAGTTATTAGGCTAAAAAGGCTTTGGATAGTTATTGATGTGTGTGGAAGCTTTTCATGATAAATAAAAGTTTGAAGTGATATAAACTAAATCTGCTAAACTTATTGTAGAGAGTCATTTTAAAGATATTTGCATGTCTCTAGATACATCTCTCCGAATGATAGGCAGAAAAGCAAGTACCCAGTCATCCACGAGCCCGTTAGTATCTTGATCACCAAAAAGATTATTTTCATATTATAAAAAAAAAATTTAATTTATCATTAAAATTGTTTTCCAAAAGCTTAAAGGGGTCTCAAGGAACTATAGGGGTGGGGCATTCAAGTAAGTCCTAAACACCCTGAATGTAAGGCTTGTAAGTCCGGATGGCATGTAAGTCCAACGTTCAACCTTAAAGCTTAAAATCATTTTGTCTAGAGAAATTTATTTTGATCAAGTACTAGGGGGTTGGAGTCAAATTGGGGTGATCTGGGGAAAGCCAAATACGCCTTGAGAATAAATAAGGGGCATCAGAGGTCCATAAGTGATGTCCATGTAAGTCTTATGTCTAATCGAATCTAATCATATCATTATCGCAATGAAAATCATGAAAATTACCCGCTATCAACCTTTTTACTATGTCACAATAATGCTGAAAATGAATCATTGTGAAAGTGCTTTAATCAATATGATTTCATGTTCGGATCTTTTCATAAAAAGGTGGTTCGTTTTTAAATAGCTGAAATTTGATCCCAATATATGTTGATTTTCTAAAGACTGGATAGGTAAATTTTGTTTTAGTTTAGTTTTTATTCTAATTTTATTTTATTTTTAATTTTTAGTTTTTACCTCATGTTTACTCGTGTCGAAAAAAATGTCTAAAGAAATCGTTTTCAAATGAATCGGGATGGTTTTTTAGATCATGAAATTTAACTGTTGCAAACAATGTCGTGGGCCATTCAGTTGGGCCGAATGTGTCCATAATATTTGTGTTATTGTTCGAGTCATCTTTGCTCCAAGTTGTTTGTGTTAATGGTGTTCTCGGCCCATACTGGTTCTCGGCCTAGATGGGTATCTCAGAAGTTCAAAAGGTTTTGTTTGCAGATTTGATTAAGTTTGGAAGGGAGTCAGTGGTTTATTAAGGTCCTTCATCCGTTGGTCATGTTTGGATGATTTGCTGAGATCGAGGCAGATGTTGATGCTGTTGGTGCAGCTGTAGCTGAGGAACATGTGGTTCCTGCTCAAAGGTACAACAGTCAGTACCTACTGCTGAACAAGTTAAAGAGTTCGAAGCGTTCAAGAAAAAGCTCCAGTTGACTGCATTGAAACCTCCTCAATCAGTCACTGCGACACATGTTGAAGATGATATTGACGAAGAGCCAGCCACCGATCTTATTCTACGCAAACGACGAAAGAAAGATCCGAGACCGGGCATGTTAGCTAGTGATGTGATACCAACTACTCAACCAACTGTTGCTGAGCCGGTCACTATTGAAGCTCAGACAGATCAAGGCCCATCTTATGCTGCTAAACAAACTCAAGAACAGAGTTTTGAAGATATCTTCAAGCACGACTAAAATCAAGCAATAAACCAAGGGGGGATTGCTGGGCTATATTTTGTGGTTTATGCTTGGTATTGTTAACTTAAATTGGGCTTAGTTGGGCATTTATGTGTAAACCGAAATCTATTAATTTTGGTGGGCTTTACTTTGTTTTGGGCTTAGGTTGGTAGTCTATATATAAGATGTATGTTTACCTTTGTAGTGTTGCCAGTTGTTTCGTGATTGGGTCATCAGTTCGGTTGTTCAATTCACGTGGGATTTTGGCCGTCTAAGGGTTATCATAGACGAGCATTGTAATTGTAGTGCTTAAGCACCCGACGTTAATATTAACGTGTGTTTTGAAGCCATTTGTGTGTTTTACGTGTTTGTGTTTGTTAGTGTTCTTGAATCATCTAGCGTTGGATTTCCGCACCAACACCTAGATTGTTGATATCATATTTGTAGTGATCCAGATTTTGGACTTACAAAACGTAGTAAGAAGGAGGTGATGATGTGGGTTGATGCTGGTATTATATTCGCCATTTCTGACCGCACGTGGGTGAGCCCGACTAAGTCTGTACCAAATAAGGAGGGCATATAAGTCGTCAAGGATGAATCAGGTAATGAGGTAGCCACTCAGGGCAGTAACCGGGTGGATGATCTGTATTGATTACAGAAAGTTGAATGCTGCTACCTCGAAAGATCATTTCCCATTACCGTTCATCAATCAAATTATAGATAAGCTATTAGGTCAGAAACTTTATTGTTTTCTAGATGGTTATTCAGGTTATAACCAGATAGCTATTCATCCCGAAGATAAGGAAAAGACCATGTTTTCTTGTTCTCATTTAGGCGAATGATATTCACCCCACGCCGTCTTTCAAAGGTGCATGATGAGTATGTTTTCACATATGGTGGGGTGGGAGGGTGGGGGTCTTTGAAAATATTCATGGATGATTTCTAGATTTTTGGCACATCTTTTGAGTCGTGTTTGAATAAGCTTGAAAAGGTTTTAAAATGATGTATCGAGCTCAACTAATTCATGGTCCAAGAGGCGATAATGTTGGCCCATATTATGTCGAGTCATGGGATTGAGGTAGACCGTACTAAAGTGCAAGGTATTTCCACTTTTCCTCTTCCCACGAATGCTAAAAGGCATTAGATCAGTTTTGGGGCATGCCGGGTTTTATAGGAGATTTATAAAAGGGTTTAGTGATATTACCAAACCAATATGTTATTTATTAATAAAAGATTACCCATTTGAGTGTAATGATAAATGTGATAAGGCTTTTAACATATTAAAGTAAAAGTTAGTTGAAGCCCCACTCTTGCAATCACCCGATTGGAATTTTCCTTTTGAAATAATGTGTAATGTGAGTGATTATGCAATTGGGGATATTTTGGTTCTACGGGTTGAGAAGAACCCCTTTGAAATATACTACGCAAGTAAAACCCTCTCGGGTGCTCAATTGAACTACACTACAGCCAAGAAGGAGTTACTGTAGTAGTAGTATATGCTCCAGATAAATTTCGGTCTTATATATGGGGTAGCAAAGTTATTATATATTCTGACCATTCGAGACAAGAAAGGGAGTGAAAATGTTGTTGCATATCACTTGTCCCGAATCATGGTGGAAGAAGGAGACGCAGATGGGTCCATTAACAAGTCTTTCCCAGAAGAACAGATTATGGCGGTTTCTCAAAATCCATGGTTTGCTCATATGGTAAATTTTAAAGTTTCAGGTGAACTGCCGAAGCATTATCCAAGGAGGAAGAATAAGAATTTTATATCCCAGGCCTAATAGTACATTTGGGATGACCTAGACCTGTTCAAGATTGGTGAATATTAGATGATCAGACGATGTATATGTGACACCCGGCCAAAATTACCTTAACTCGTTGCTAATGTAATCCATGTTTAGGTAATAAAATACTATAAGAAATGAAATAATGATATTTGAGTTAAAAAAAAAGTTCAAGTTTGTCGCGTAGCGAACACTCTGCAAAACAAACGACGGTAACAACTTAAATACCGTTAAAAGTCCAAACGTGTCAGAAATGACTCAAAAAATTATAATTATAATAAAAATATTAGTAATAAGTGATAAACTTACTTTTAGAAGATTCGTTTCGAAAAATTTAGAAAGTTTGCGATTCAAGAGCCAGTGTCGGACACCGGACGAGCCCAAACTCAACTGTCATCAAATTTCATTTTCTTAGTCCATATTGTCAGGAATTCAGTATCGGATAATACCGACTAAATATTAGTAGAAACGGAGTTCAATTGATTGCAAAAATTCGCGAGATGTTAAACTGGAAAGTTAGGACTTTGTTTAAAAATCACATTTTTCACATAATCCCAACCCAATCCACCCAACCCCCCATGGTATCGTCAAAAATCCTTGTGCAATCTTGAGAATAGATCTTGTGTGTGTGTGTTGGTAGATTAAAAACTTGCCAAGTATTGTTAACCTATCATACTGTCACACCCGGCCCTGAACGGCGGAAACAGCCTGGCGCGCGCGAGTGGGGATTGATACTTAAGCACGGGCCATTGCAAACATTCAAGATAAGATTTTCATTGCGCATGAAAAGTTTAATACAAATACATTACATTGTCTAAAAATTACATAAAATCATCCAAGTATAAAAACTGTTGAAGATTTCCACGCCATATCCCCTTGCGCGGCGAGAACAACCACGCGCATCGAAGGGATAGAACTAAAATCTTCCAAAAAGCTAGTTTTAGATGTTTAGCGTGAGGTGCTCTAAGTGTGACTCCATGCGCTACCTAGTTATCTCCTGAAAGACACGTAAAACATTTGAATCAGTATAAACTGAGTGAGTTCACAAGTTTTAGTAACTTGATAAATCGTATTGCATCATAATCTTGATAAAAATCATTCTGAAACATAATTCTGATAGCATCATTAAAACACATGCTTGGTAAAACATAGTTCTATCAACACATTCTGATAAAATCGTTCCGCGAGTTACGCGCGAACATTTCTGGGAACTGTGCTCGTCTGTGTAAGTGGCGCTGCCACTACGAGCGATTAATAATGTAATACCGTCCCGCGGGTTACGCGCGGACAATTCTGGAAAACTGTGCTCGTCTGTGTAAGTGGCGCTGCCACTACGAGCGATTAATAATGTAATACCGTCCCGCGGGTTACGCGCAGACGTTGTGCCGGAAAACAAGGCGCTCGTCTGCGTAAGAGGAGCGACCTCTACGAGCGGGCTCAAACCCATAGTACTGCCCCGTGACATGCTAGGCACTCGTCTGTGTAAGAGGTGCGACCCCTACGAGTGGGCGGATCAAACCAGCAGTCCCTACCCTTAGAGTTCCATTTGTAAAGTGATCACTTACTGGTATCGCACTCTTATCGAAAACCATAGATAACCGTTTGCATTGCTCGTAAATATAACATAATAAAACATTATTTAACACATAATTGTTTGCATTGCTTGTAAGAGTATCATGATAAAGCATAATTTAAGTACGTGTCCCTCGCCCCGAAAACAGTTTAAAGATAGTGAAAACAGTGAAAATAGGGGCTGTGAGACTCACCTGTGGTTCTTGTTAAGGGATTAATCGAGATTCGGGTTTTCTTGGTGTTGGCCTTTGAATTGAAGGTCTAGAATACGATTAAATAACAAGAAGTATATAAGAAATAGGAGAATATAAGGTTTGGAAAGTAGATCTCAAGTTTATAATCTCGGCTTACCTAGTAACTGGAACGGAATCGAAAATAACGGATGCTTGGGAGATGTTTAGTGCAAGTTTGCAGTTCTTAAGAGAGAAGTTTGAAGTGTGTTTGGGTGATAATTTAGGTTACATATTTATAGGCAAACTCAAGGGAACACAATCCCTTGCTTTAGGGGATTGTAATCTTTTCATATCTAGGTGTAATGATGATAAAGTATGGAAATTATTATTGTTTATTGTTTATTTAAAAGTGGAGTAGTGGATAAAAGATTTTGATTTGATTTGGTCAGGACATGCAGGTCTGTGGTTGGTGGGAATAGGGTGGCTGACAGTTGACTTTTCATGTTACAGTGTGCTTTTTCAGGTACTTTTGTCAGTGTACAGTAAAAAGTGGAAAATTTCTGAAACACGCTACTGTTTCCTTTTGGGCGGGAGTAATTTCCTTACGTCTAGAGAATAGACTAAGTGTTCTGTGCGTATCACTTTGTGCGCATAGCTTTCTGCGTGAAGGACATTTCTTTGCTGCGGGTAGGTGCGTAACCTTCTCACAGTCAGGGACATTGAGTTTCATTTGTAGATTCTCCAGGTGGTCTTGGTATTTCAACATAGTGATCAGTCATGTTGAAGTCAATTCCATCTTGGAGCTTCAGACAAACTAGCTTTCAATGTTCCCGCCATGCGGGGAGGTTAGTTCCCTTCCGCACGCGCATAAACGATTTAGGATGCACCCGCCTTAGCATCGTGCGGGATGGTCGACCCATAGACAACATAACGTTAAGTTACATGAAAACATAAAGCCAAAACATTCGCGCATGGCGCATATAACATATGCCCACGCTGGTTCTTAACACGGTGCGCTCGCGCAGGGCGCACATAATATGCCCGCGCTGACTAACATAGCGCGCTCGCGCAGGGCGAACATAACAAATGCCCGCGCTGATTCTAACATAGCGCGCTCGCGCAGGGCGAACATAACAAATGCCCGCGCTGATTCTATATGGCGCGCATAATATTTACAATCACCTAATTATTAGGTTGATTACTTAGTTTAAGGGATTGGGAATTTACCGGGTGTCACACATACACCCTACACCTTTCTAACCTATCACAACACATCACCACCCTACCTCTTCCCATCCACCCTTTATAACCATAACCACCCTCACCACTTCCCACACCCATCACCATTTTCTCCATACACCATAAAACACTCACAAAATTTTCAAGTTCCATGGAGTAGATGTTGGGTTCGTAGGCCTTATTGCCCAGTTTATTATTTGAAGTCCGAAGGGCGGACGAGTGTAGGGTGGCCAGACCGAAGCCCGGCCCGGTTTAGATTTCTTGTTTATTAAGATGCAAACCCTAGTTGTTTCTCTCTCTATATATATCATGCTATGTACTTGTAATCATTTTCACTAAATAAAGAATAGTTGCCACCCGTGGACGTAGGTCAGTTTAGACCAAACCACGTTAAATCCTCGTGTTTGTTTATTTCTTTCGTGTGTGTGTTAGATTTTGTGTGTGCGTTTAATCCTAACAAGTGGTAATAGAGAGCTTAGGTACTGATCACATGGAGAACACAAAGAACCGGTTTCATACACCATCGCATCACCGCTAGGGTTCCGCCGTTGTCGCCGCCACAACAGTTGGCTGTCACTGTCTATCACTGTCAAGGATTGGAGTGTTTGGATTCCGTAAGAAAGTTGTCTACGCATCACCACTGTGTACCGTTACCGTTTTCTCGCCATTAATTGGCTCCCTGTTGACAGTTCTATAGCCAACCACAAAAGATAAGAACAAAACTTCAACATTGTTGCTACTATTGTGGTGTTGCGTTCAAATTAGTTTTGTGGTGAAGAAAGCGTGTCTTTGAAAAAAAATTCTTAGACCAAGATAAGTTTTTTTTAACCTACTTTTCATTAGGTCGTGAAGCAAAAGGGCCATGCAAGCCCAATTTTTATCCTTTTTATTTAGTTAAGTGGGCTTGATTTTGGTGGACCAGATTATTTGTTTTCTTTTGGGCTTTATAATATAAGGCAGCAGGCCCAATTTTGTGTGGGCCAAAGTCTAGGTAGTTCAGCCCATAAATTAATTTGGGTCAAGATCGTAGTTGCAAAGTACGAGCCAATAATAGTTGAATCAGATCCTTTTTTTCTTAAGAACAGTTTGTGAATCAGAAGAAGCATTAAAAAAACCGAGAACCAATGTCAACCGTGTTTGTCAGGTTTTATCATTTTAGTTTTAAAGTTTCAATTTATGATTATTAGTTCATTATTCTGCTACGTTTAAATAGGTTGTTTTTAACAGAGTTCAGTAGAACAGCCGTTAAGTTCAGGCCCGTGCCATTGCTGTGTCTGTCTCTGTTTTTTTTTTTCCAGGTTTTCGTTTAGTCATTGTAATGGCAGAAGACGGAAAGGTTTCGATACAAAAGTTTGATGGACAGAATTTGGTTGGTGGATGATGCAAATTGAGGAGCTACTTTGTCCGAGATTTGGATGTAGTGCTTGAGGATGAAAAACTAGAAAAGTTGTCAGATAGACAAGAAGGCTATGGCTTGTATTACATTGTCGTTGTCGAAAGATGTGGCGTTTAACATCATGAAAGAAGCCACAACACGTGGTATGATGGAGGCACTATCCAACATGTATGAGAAGCCTTCGGCAACAAATAAGATCTATCTTATCCGAGAGCTAGTGACAACAAGAATAAAAGAGGGTGGGTCAGTTACAACGCGCATATTAATAATCTTAATTTGATCATATCCTTCTTAGTGTCAGTTGACATTAAGTTTAATGATGAAGTTCAAGGCCTTTTGTTACTATCCTCTTTGCCCGAAAGTTGGTCTCAAACAGTGACTGTAGTTTGTAGTTCGTCCACAAAAATTACGTTTGATGGGATTCAGGACTTGATTCTTGGAGAAGATTCAAGACGCAGAAGTTCAGGTGAATAATCAGGAAATATGTTAGTCGAATAAGGCAGAGGTAGGAGAAAAGAAAGAGGCAGTGGGAGCAAGAAGAGGATTCAGTCTAAGACTCGTAAAGATATAGAATGCTGGGGTTGTAAAGAGAAGGGACACTTTAGGAATTAGTACCCGAATGGTAAGAAAGAAATGAACGTTATAGAAGATGACATAGATGGCAGGGTCAGTAGCGATGAGGCTCTGGTTTGCAGTGTTAAGAGTAACCTTGATTCTTGGGTGATGGATTCTGGTGCATCGTTTCATGCCACTCACTGTAGTGAAACGATGAAGAATCTTAAATTTGGGATTTTGGAAAGGTTCGACTAGCTATCGATGATATTCTAGAAGTTACGGGTATGGGTGATGTTGATTAGATAACTTCAGCTGGTACTTCTTGTACTTTGAAAGACGTGAGGCTTATTCCAAGTTTGAAGAAGAGTTTGATTTCAGTTGGACAGTTGGATGACCATGGGCACGATGTTAAGATAATCTCTCGTATGAACATGTTTTCTAGCATTTCTGGCGAGATAGCCTCTCGTATAGGCAGAAAGTGAGCACTCTTCGTTAAACGGTTCATAATCACCCAGATGGTATCATGGTTTCTAACTGTACGCGATAGCTTAGTCATGAAATCCATGGTTATGTGTTCCCATTTCCATTATGGTATCTCTAATGGCTGCATCTTTCCATACAGTTTCTGATGTTCCGCCTTGACTTACAGGCAAGTCAAACACTCAATGACATAATCTACTACCTCTTTCTTCATGCTCGACCACCAGTAGTCTCTTTTCAGGTATTGGTACATTTTGGTGGTTCTCGGATGAGTCGAGTGTCTAGACTTGTGAGCTTCATCTAGGATCTGTCCTCTAAGATCTCTATCAAGTGGAATCCATATTCGATCAAATCTGGTCTTTACACTGTGAGTGGTATCCATCAACTCACCTTATTGCCCAAAAATTATTTATTTCTTCATTAATCCTTCATCCCTAAGAACTTCTGATTGAGCCTTGCAGATATCTAAAAAGAAATCCGAGTTAATGATCAGCTTACACGACTTCACCGTTGCAATGACTTTCTCATTTTTACGACTTTGTGCGTCAGCAACCATATTAACCTTACCAGGATAATACTTGTTTTTACAATCATAGTCCTTACAAATTATAACCATCTTCTCTGTCTCATGTTTAGTTCCTTCTGCTCAATTAAATACTTCAAACTCTTATGATCGGTATAGATTGCAAACATAGTACCTGTAACGATTCCGACGAAACCAGGTATACCCTAACCGGTAGACAATAGTTACGTTATATTTAATGTCGAGTACATGAATTACCATAGTGATTATACGAGAATACATGGTTCACTGTATTGATTGTACTTGAATATATAATTCATCGTATTGAATATGCGATTAATCGATCGATAGATATTGAAACCCGAACGAATCGAGGGTTCAATTATAGACGAGATATATGATATTTAGTGATGTTTACGAAGTATTAAAGCTTCGAGATAAGTGAATTAAAGCACAGAAAAAGAATTTTCGATTTAATGGTACGTCGGTACATTAAACGAAACCTTTAATACCAAACCGAGCAAGAGACGATCGATCAAGCCGAAAAAGATGCGCAATTATTAATAATATGATGTTCTAAGATAATAAATGCCATGGTTTAAGTTTTTAAAGTTTTTAAATCGGTTTTATATAAATTTCATTTTTTAAGCCGAAAACGACCGTTTTAGCCTCGTTTTAAGCCGAATTAAACATTTAACCGAAAAACGAAATGAACCAGATTATCCAAAACATTATCCAAATTGCCGAAATCTAAATGGGTGGCTAGAAATGGAGAAGTGGATCCCAACCCCACCTTCCATTGGTCCGATCGGAAGTGGGGATAAACCCCATGCCACTTTTATTTTTTTTACAAGCATTCCAACATCCTCCTACTCTCTCCACATGAACACTCAAGAAAATCCAGAATTTTAGCAAGAAAACCGAGGTAAAAATCGAGTTATTTACGTGTTCATTTTCCTTTCTTGAGTTTATTTGCAAGAAAATGAGGTTTCAAGTGAAAAGGGGTGAAAACCCCGATTCGTGCATGATCAAGTGATGTATACGGGTTATACAAGGGATCTTGGTCCAAGAAAGGAGTTAAACGAACCAAAAACGAATTTTTACGGTTTAAACTTTAGTGTTGAAACAATAACCGAAACTATAGTGTAAGAGGCTTGATGGTGAGTGTAACTTGCTTGGTATAGTGGTATGTTGGTTGTAGGTTCTGTATTTTGTGGTAGATAAGGCGGAAAGACGAGTTTGTAGCTTGTAGTGGCGGAGATCGAAAGGTATAGTCGGTTTTTATATAGTGTATGAGTTTTTGGACAGATTGTGGACGGTTTAGAGTTGGGTCATGAAATTTTACAGAGGTATTAAGTACATGAAAATATGAGTTATGTAAAAATTTGGTAATTTTTGGATAAAGGATGAATATTTGGTGAATTTAATGCTCGTTTTTGGCTAAAAATGATGAAAAATACTTAAATATCATGATAAATTCTGGAAAATTCCTGATAAGCTTTTAATAACATGTATAAGTCACACACAAAATTTTAGGTCCGTTGGAGAAGTCTAAGTAGGCTTTTCGGTTAAACGAGTTCTAGGGTTTTCTAGCTCGGTTTTAGTGAAAATGGCATGTAAAAAGAGATTTTGGTTCTGGAAAAATTACAGGGGACTATGGGGATGGCAGGGGTCATCCAGAAAAAATTTGGGATTTTTCTAAGGTCGTTTGGTATTTACGACATATTTAGTGATTAAATGGTGTTTAAAAATAGATAAATAAATTTTAAATATAAAAATTAATTCTGGAAATATTTTTATAAAATTCCCCACTGTCAAAAAGTGATTTGTGCAAAATTTCAAGATCCGAGATTAAACGGATAATTATTTGTGCAAAAACAAACTTTTAAAGTTTAAAACGCGTAAAACGGTAAAGTTCGCCTAAACGAGCTGACCGGTGTATAAAAACCCTAAAAATGAACTATTTTCATATAACTGAGTTAAACAAGTAAAAATAAATCATCCGAAAATAATTCGGATGATTTGGGTAATTTTATCCGATAAAACAGTTTCCGGTGCACTAAAGACGGAAACTGGTCCCGCGGCCAATCGGGGCGTCTAAACCGAGCTCAAATTTCACAACTTTAAATAAATTATTAGTCAACCACTATTTTCGGGTCGTGTGTGACCAAACTCATTTTTGAAACGTAAAAAAAACGGATAACCTTGCTAGGCACGCAAAACGGGGAAAACAAACTAATAGTAATTTTGACTATTGAACTCTAAACGATATCACAATCTGAGTCCGGAGAAGTGTTTCTGGGTTAACATTGCCCCCGGAATGGGTACAGTACTGGGTTAACAGTGTCCCCAGATTTCCCTAGAAGTGTTTCTGGGTTAACATTGCCCCCGGAATGGGTACAGTACTGGGTTAACAGTGTCCCCAGATGTCCCTAGAAGTGTTTCTGGGTTAACATTGCCCACGGAACGGGTACAGTACAGGGTTAACAGTGTCCCCAGATGTACCGATTAACACCGTTAAAGCTATATTAATAGTGATTGTATAGTAACGATCGTAGGGATCATATTACAGATTGGACGTGTTAACTGATAATGACTGTTGTTACATGCTTGCATGTGCTAAGGTGAATTTCACGAGCCCCTTTTTCTGAATTGTTTTCAAATATTTTCCGGGGCGGAAAGCATGTTATTATTAAAATGTTTAAGTACATACTGAACGCATGGATTTGCGTGTATTTATATATGTTTTATTGTACGGGAATGGTACGGAAATGTACTAAGATGGTAATTGTCTGAGTTGCTAACATTGTAAGGCCCCGCAACACGAGTGATTAGCTAAAAGCCGGTAGAGTGTGAATAGTACTATTGGTCTGACAAACCCAACTGGTCCGGCATGGATTTGCTGATGTTTCCCAGCCAGTTGCACATGTCTATTTTGTTGTTATTTATTTTGCTATGTAATGTTAGACATAGCGGTTTGGGGCAGGTCCGTGGGCGGAGTATGCCACGGGGTTGTGTGTGGATAGTCAGAGGTTTCACTTGTGGGCTCAGCATAATTACATCGATAATATTATATTATGATATTGATTTATCATGGTTTACTCAAATTGTGAAACTCACCAACTATTCGTAGTTGACCCGTTTTCTCACATGCTTTTCAGGTACGATTAAGATGAAGTGATTGCTTACATTCTAAGTGCTTGATGTGTGTAAGATTTGTGTGCAGGATGTTATGATACATTATATTAAATAGAATAATGTATCGTATTGTATGATGTGTGTATCACCTAGATGGTAATGAAACATGAGATAATGTAATTTGAAGTATATTAATGCATTCAGTTTTCTTTATAAACAATGTGGTTGATATCAGAGGTGTCTGTTGCATCCCGTTTACGTTTCCGCTGCGGTTTCGGGGTGTTACAGAAGTTGGTATCAGAGCCATTGGTTATAAAGAATTGGGATGTCTTTAAAAGATACCTAAAACATAACCAGTAGCTCAAGTATTATAGGATCTGAATATCAACTAATAATATATAGTGACGAGATCTGGATGAACTTGGATGGACAAGTGAGTTATTATGGTCCGGAACATAATAACAGACTTGTCCGCACGAGGGAATTTAGGGGAAGTCACTGGATACATTAATAGGTAAAAATGGCAACATATGTGTAAGGTATATAATATTATTTATGCGTGCTAATGTGTGTATATATATATATGTACATATCTTGTGGGTACATGTATTGAGAAATAGGACCCGGATAAGGAACCGGGGGATGAAATAATAAAAGTACCAAGGACGCTGAAATTTCTAGAGCATCGGTTGATGATAAGTCTGACTTATCGGGCCATAGTTATGATAGTACCAAGTTAGATCTCCCGTTTGACATTAACCAGAAATATCTAGTAACCGTCACTCCCAACCGAAATTAATAAATCCCTTACCCTACCAATACCGGTACCGTATATCTTAATAACCCCCTATGTTCACCCGAACCGCCGACCCTCACGTACGGACGGACCTGCACCTGAACCCATTCTTATTCCATTAAGATAAAAAAATAAATAAATAAAAATAAATTTGATAATAAATGAGCAGATAAAAATAATATATAGAAATATATATGTGTATTTCTCACTCTCAAACATATGAGACACACCACCTCCAGATCGAGAGTTACTGATTTTAGCGAACCTAGAACGCCTGAGGACATTGACTGAGCAAGTGATAGAGTTTCCCATAATAGTAATTGGTAATATTTGAAGGCAACATGGGTTGCGCGATTACCTTGAACCTTGCAACTCCCTATGTTATCCTTACATCCGCTAGGTGCCTATACCCATGTATACTCGAATAGAATGATTACCCGTACACAAAGAGGTGTTGGAATCACTATAGCATAGTTGGTTGTTCGTTCATAGGTGGTATACCGTGTATGCCGGGTATACAAATAGACACGGATATTATAACTCCGTGGAACGTAATCATTTGGTGCTCACGGTGAGCATGTATCGGTTATGCTGACATGCAGAAGGATATTGAAATCAAGCATATTGAACATTAATCTTTGTTGAGAAAGATCTATATGTCAGTTGGTGACAAGGGTTATGAAACATATTTAAACGTTAACGGACGTCAGGTTAAGTCCATATGTTATTATATTTGTGGGACATATATACTAGATACTGGTATGTGTAATATGTATGATAATATTTGGTGTGTATGTGTACCTGCTGTTATGATTGAGCTGGTAACGAGTTATACGGTGAAATTAGTATTGATTACTGCGTACGGGATGGGAGAATGACATAAAAAGAATAACTCCAATGATGGAGATTGATATGAGTCAGTTGATTGCTCAAAGATAGCAGATGATGATACCGAAAGTCGTATCACAGATCACTGCTAGTGTTGATGCAAATGTGATCGCAGAATTATAGATCGAGCAATCACATGAATATGAATATTTCAATTCTTAGAGTTATTACTAAGAGTGATAACGTCCCACCGAATACTATTATGACTACAAGTATTAGTTATAAACTAAACAGGAATAGTAGTCGTAATGAATTAGATCCGGTATGAAGAATATGTTTGTTGGTTGTGTTAAGGAAATTATTAATAGCTTACTGATGGTAAAGGGGGAAATAGATTAGCGAGTGGATAGAAAAGATCGAAATGGTTAAGGATATTGGTAAGAGTCTAGAACATTGTGTAGTGAAATATGCTACAGATATGTTGGTAGATTATGTTGTATCGTGATGGAACACGATGGTACAAAATTATAGTTAGAAAATTATTACTCAGATGATATGGTCGGAATTTAAAATTCTTGTGCTAGAGCACTTTTATTCGAGTAATTAAGTTCAGAGATTGGAAACTGAGCTATGGAAGATAGAAATGTTGTGTGCTGATCACTTAGAACACGCTAATCGTTTGAAGGAATTGTCATGTCTGGTAACATGGCTAATTACTCCTGAAACTAAGCGAAGTGAGCGCTATATTGGGGACTAACTCCATCGATAAGGAGTATAGTCAATCCTGTAAAATATACAACCTTTGGAAGGGTTGTGACACAAGCCAGCATTGATATATTTGACTCTATGGGAAGCGGACTGAAAGGAAATTAGGTGAGACGTCGAGTGTTAAAGAAGAGAAATGATAAAGGTATAGTGCAAGATAGGCTTTTGAATAAGTAGGTATGTCCTACAACCCAGAATTATACTAAGACTAGTTCTGGTGTGAAAACATGAACCGCATGAAGGGTCCCCTTGCCACTTTTATTTTTTTTACAAGCATTCCAACATCCTCCTACTCTCTCCACATGAACACTCAAGAAAATCCAGAATTTTAGCAAGAAAACCGAGGTAAAAATCGAGTTATTTACGTGTTCATCTTCCTTTCTTGAGTTTATTTGCAAGAAAATGAGGTTTCAAGTGAAAAAGGGTGAAAACCCGAGATGAAAACCGATTCGTGCATGATCAAGTGATGTATACGGGTTATACAAGGGATCTTGGTCCAAGAAAGGAGTTAAACGAACCAAAAACGAATTTTTACGGTTTAAACTTTAGTGTTGAAACAATAACCGAAACTATAGTGTAAGAGGCTTGATGGTGAGTGTAACTTGCTTGGTATTGTGGTATGTTGGTTGTAGGTTCTGTATTTAGTGGTAGATAAGGCGGAAAGACGAGTTTGTAGCTTGCAGTGGCGGAGATCGAAAGGTATAGTCGGTTTTTATATAGTGTATGAGTTTTTGGACAGATTGTGGACGGTTTAGAGTTGGGTCATGATATTTTACAGAGGTGTTAAGTACATGAAAATATGAGTTCTGTGAAAATTTGGTAATTTTTGGATAAAGGATGAATATTTGGTGAATTTAATGCTCGGTTTTGCTAAAAATGGTGAAAAATACTTAAATATCATGATAAATTCTGTAAAATTCGAGATAAGCTGTTTATAACATGTATAAGTCACACACAAAATTTTAGGTCCGTTGGAGAAGTCTAAGTAGGCTTTTCGGTTAAACGAGTTCTAGGGTTTTCTAGCTCGGTTTTAGTGAAAACGGCATGTAAAAAGAGATTTTAGTTCTGGAAAAATTACAGGGGACTATGGGGATGGCAGGGGTCATCCAGGAAAAATTTGGGATTTTTCTAAGGTCGTTTGGTATTTACGACATATTTAGTGATTAAATGGTGTTTAAAAATAGATAAATAAATTTTAAATATAAAAATTAATTCCGGAAATATTTTTATAAAATTCCCCACTGTCAAAAAGTGATTTGTTCAAAATTTCAAGATCCGAGATTAAACGGATAATTATTTGTGCAAAAACAAACTTTTAAAGTTTAAAACGCGTAAACCGGTAAAGTTCGCCTAAACGAGCTGACCGGTGTATAAAAACCCTAAAAATGAACTATTTTCATATAACTGAGTTAAACAAGTAAAAATAAATCTTCCGAAAATAATTCGGATGATTTGGGTAATTTTATCCGATAAAACAGTTTCCGGTGCACTAAAGACGGAAACTGGTCCCGCGGCCAATCGGGGCGTCTAAACCGAGCTCAAATTTCACAACTTTAATTAAATTATTAGTCAACCACTATTTTCGGGTCGTGTGTGACCAAACTCATTTTTGAAACGTAAAAAAAACGGATAACCTTGCTAGGCACGCAAAACGGGGAAAACAAACTAATAGTAATTTTGACTATTGAACTCTAAACGATATCACAATCTGAGTCCGGAGAAGTGTTTCTGGGTTAACATTGCCCCCGGAATGGGTACAGTACTGGGTTAACAGTGTCCCCAGATTTCCCTAGAAGTGTTTCTGGGTTAACATTGCCCCCGGAATGGGTACAGTACTGGGTTAACAGTGTCCCCAGATGTCCCTAGAAGTGTTTCTGGGTTAACATTGCCCACGGAACGGGTACAGTACAGGGTTAACAGTGTCCCCAGATGTACCGATTAACACCGTTAAAGCTATATTAATAGTGATTGTATAGTAACGATCGTAGGGATCATATTACAGATTGGACGTGTTAACTGATAATGACTGTTGTTACATGCTTGCATGTGCTAAGGTGAATTTCACGAGCCCCTTTTTCTGAATTGTTTTCAAATATTTTCCGGGGCGGAAAGCATGTTATTATTAAAATGTTTAAGTACATACTGAACGCATGGATTTGCGTGTATTTATATATGTTTTATTGTACGGGAATGGTACGGAAATGTACTAAGATGGTAATTGTCTGAGTTGCTAACATTGTAAGGCCCCGCAACACGAGTGATTAGCTAAAAGCCGGTAGAGTGTGAATAGTACTATTGGTCTGACAAACCCAACTGGTCCGGCATGGATTTGCTGATGTTTCCCAGCCAGTTGCACATGTCTATTTTGTTGTTATTTATTTTGCTATGTAATGTTAGACATAGCGGTTTGGGGCAGGTCCGTGGGCGGAGTATGCCACAGGGTTGTGTGTGGATAGTCAGAGGTTTCACTTGTGGGCTCAGCATAATTACATCGATAATATTATATTATGATATTGATTTATCATGGTTTACTCAAATTGTGAAACTCACCAACTATTCGTAGTTGACCCGTTTTCTCACATGCTTTTCAGGTACGATTAAGATGAAGTGATTGCTTACATTCTAAGTGCTTGATGTGTGTAAGATTTGTGTGCAGGATGTTATGATACATTATATTAAATAGAATAATGTATCGTATTGTATGATGTGTGTATCACCTAGATGGTAATGAAACATGAAATAATGTAATTTGAAGTATATTAATGCATTCAGTTTTCTTTATAAATAATGTGGTTGATATCAGAGGTGTCTGTTGCATCCCGTTTACGTTTCCGCTGCGGTTACGGGGTGTTACAGTACCATATAGGTAGTGCCTCAAAATCTTGAGAGCATATACTACTGCTGCTAGCTCTAAGTCATTCGTCGGGTATGTACTTTCATGAACCTTCAACTGTCTTTACGCATACTCTATGACCTTACCTCGTTGCATCAATACACAGCCTAACCCATGATGCGAAGCATTGGTACAAACTACCAAATCCTCATTACCATCGGGTAACACAAGGATGGAGATTGTGTGAGTCTTTTATTAAATTCCTCAAAAGCTTCTTCTTGGTACTTATCCCAATTGAATACTATAGCCTTTCGAGTCATACCGGTCAATGGTTCGGCTACCTTGGAGAAGCCCTGAATAAATCTCTTATAATAGCCATCCAACCCTAGGAAACTGCGTATCTTAGTTGGGTTTTATAGAGTCTTCCATTTATTTATCGCTTCAATATTAGTTGGGTCTATAGTTATCCATTCGGGATTAATGGTGTGACTTAGAAGCTGTACTTCGTGCAACCGAAACGCGGACTTCAAAAACTTAGCGTACAGTTTCTCTTTCCTCAAAATCTCCAATACTTCTCTTAAGTTCTCAGCATGGTCAGACTCGCTCTTTGAGTAAATCAATATATCTTCAATGAAAATGATAATTGACTTGTCTAACATCGACCGGCATACCGTATTCATCATTGTCAAACCCCAACCTAAGGTGGAAATGTCGGGGTGTGACCCGATTGTTCACAGCTCGAAGATACTATCATAATATAAAAGTGACAATATCTAATTAATTATTTTATTTCAATTATACACACAATATCCAAATACAACAAACAATTTAAATATATAAATATAAGCTTAAATTATGATTATCTTGATTATATCCTAAGGTCTTGTCTACGTGTCCAAACTTCAATCTTCAATACAAGTAATCTGCATATGCGTATAAAATGGAGTTTGTCAACATAAAGTTGAGTGAGAATATCACCAGTTTGACACAACAATATAAATAAGCATAACGTGATAAGTGCGGTAAATATAATCAAACCATAAACAAGTATGTAGACCGTTGCCAAGCGAATCGGGCGTTGGTCAATAGCAGGAGCACCCACTATACGAATGAATGAATAGTAATCCCAACATATGAATGAATGAATGAATAGTAACACATCATACGAATGAATGAATAGTAATACAAGTGAGCAAGTAGCACGTATGTTTGAATATATATATATATATATATATATATATATATATATAGTATTAAATACGGATACGTACGCATATGTCCCCAAAACGTTTAGAAAAGTTGGTAAAATAGGGGAATGATAAACTCACCTGATCAAATAAACTCAACGGGAATGAATACGACAAGAAAGCGATACTCACGCTTTTCGAGAATTACAGACAAGAATCCTAATTACAACAATTTCAAGAATGAATATGAATCAAACAACAAACCTAAAAACTAGATAAAGACTCGATAATTTATGATCGAGTGTATTCTTACGAAATTTAAATATAACTTAGACTTATTATCAATTTCATTTATCAATTTTATAATAAATAGCATATCTTTTAATAAATTTGTAATTACAAACAAAATACTTAAATAACTAAGTTTTTACAATTTTTCCATAGATTATATAAAGAGGTTTATTTTAAATAATGATTTTAACCCAAAGCTATATTTAGTGTATTTATATCTATCTTTCACCATTAGAAAAGGTTTCTTTTTAATTAAATATTGTAAATAATAAAGGATAATTAATAAATAATAATTTTCATATAAAATATGATCTTTTATAAAATACTTAAACTTATACTATTAATATGTTGATTAACGAGATTATAATAAATATATAGTTTAGATTAAAACCTTATTAAAATCAATCTTTATACATAATACCTATTCATATATATAATTATTTATGGTTTTTAACAAAGATTCGGAAACAACTAGTTTAAATGTCGGTGTGGTAAAAATATTGAGTAAATAGTGTATTAAAATATTAATAATATATGTTTAATGATTAAGAAAAATAAATAAATAAATTATTAGAAAATCTGACAAAAAAATCAGCTGGGTGGGACTTGAACCCGCGCCCACCAGCTACCATAGTCTTAACGCGCACACCCCTAGCCACTGGGCTAGGGGGTTTAGTTGATTAATACTTTGAACTGATAAATTATAAACAACAACTCAAAATACAAACAAGAACCCTAGATTATCAATTGATCAATTTGTCAAACGTTTGAATAATTGATGTTAGGGCTTTTGTAAAGCATTCCAAAACGAACTCAGCCATGTAAGTTATCACCTAATCCGATGATTAAACACGGGTCCAATTTGAATCAACAAAGCCCGCCAAGTATGACGACGAACAGAGTATAACCAGCAGATTATAACCCAATCAACCAAAGGGGTTTAGTTGGCACTGGGTCCAAAGGTGTGCAGACGCGAGCAATTGTATTATGATTAATCTTACCTTATATAATCGATTTAGGTCAAGTCGGTTTATCAAATATATCAATACGCATCAAATTGTATCTCGCTTCTTAATTAAAGAGGTTGGTTAAGCCAATAATGGCAAAGGAAATCAAAAACGTGATTCAATTCCTAGTTTATGACGAAAATTGTGGCTCAAGAAAAATAAACGGGTCACGGTTACAGGTAAACGGGTATGGACCATGGGTTACGGGTTCAGGGACCAAAAGGTAATAAAATAATATGCAGAAATTGCGGTTTAGTCCCTGGAGATTTGAGGTGGAAACAACAAAGGTTTTAAGTTTAGTTTTGGGTTAAAATGTATATTTTTCAAAGTTACACACACACACACACACACACACATATATATATATAACCCATAAAATTTTAATGATTACTCGAGAAACGCGATATTTTTCGTGCTAGTATTTTCAGAACATAAACGAGTCGGGTAACAAATATAAATTAATACGTTGAAAAACCGAGTTGTTACAATCATATCCATAAACGCTGCTAGAGCATTCGTCAGACCAAACGATATCATGAGGAATTTGTAGTGTCCATACCGCGTCTGAAATGTTGTCTTAGGAATGTCCACCTCTTTCACTTTCAACTGATGATAGCCTGATCTAAGGTCTATACGCGAGAACCAATTAGCGCCTTGTAATTGGTCAAACAAATCATCAATCTATGGGAACAGATATCTATTCTTCACCGTAAGCTTATTTACCTCCAGGTAGTGTATACGCATTCTCATACTTCCATCTTTCTTCTTAACGAATAACACTAGTACGCCCCACAGGGAAACACTTGGCCTTATAAAACCTTTGTCGAGGAGTTCTTGCAATTGGGACATTAATTCTTTCATCTCGTACGGTGCCAGGGGGTAAGGTGCTTTCGCGACGGGCTGTGCCCCTAGTATTAACTCTATATGAAATTCTACCTCACGCACCGGTGGTAACGCTAGAAGGTCCTCTGGGAACACTTCCAGATACTCACACACTACAGGAACATCTTTCAGTTCTCTCGTCTCGGCCGTACCGTTGTCAACATACGCAAGGTAGGCACTATACCCTCGCCTCAACAAACCTTCGACTTTTATCATCAAAATGACGTTAAGCCCTGAACTTTCTTTATCACCATAAGTCTTCACCGTACCACCCTCCAAAGACTTTAATCTTATTAGCTTACTCCTACACACTATCTGAGCTTCAAACTCAGGCAGCCAATCCATCCACAATACTACATTGAATCCTCCTAAGGTCATCACATACAGAGTAGCAGGGAACTCACATCCCTCTAACTTGATCTTACAACCCTTAACCATTCTCATTATTCTAACAGAGGTTTAACTAGCTGTTTATACTATAAAAGTTTCAGGCATACGATAACATTTCATTTAAGCTATCTTACAAAATGACGTAGCTACAAAACTTCTATTTGCACCTGAGTCAAATAACACAGAGGCTGAAATACCATTTACTTGAAGCGTACATGTCACCACGTCTGGAATCTGCATGGCTTGTTCTTGAGTAAGCATGTAGGCTCTAGTCCTTGGCCTGGACTTCCTTCTTCCCACTTCCTCCAGCTTCACCATCAATGCACTCCCTTGCCATATGACCCGTCTTACCACACTTGTAATACGCGTGCTTTGCACTGCATTCATTGGCATAATGCCCCACCTTTCCACACTCATAACACACATTAGACCCAAGTTTGCACTCCCCACCATGAGCTTTCCCACATTTGTGACAAACATCAGTACCCTTACCCCACTTGCACTAACCACCGTGAATCTTACCACATGTCTTACACGACTTCTTCTCCCATTCCTTCGGCTTCTTGTCTTTAGATTTCCACAGCTGAGTGTCAGGTCGTTTAGCATGAGCAACTTATTTCTTCTATTTCTTCTCTTCCACTTCCATGTCATCTACAGCAAGGTCATCGTAAACCATCCATGCTAGCACAACAGCAGAATCAAAGGTTGTTGGTTTACTAACCCTTACTAGAGTGCAGACATTTTGTGAAAATCCCTTTATGTAGCGTCTGATTCGCTTCGCCTCAGTAATCACCAAATCGGGCACTAACTTGGACATGCGGTTGTATTCAGCATCAGCACAAAATCGCTTCATCACCATCTTCTTCAGATCTTCTCATCTCATGACCTTAATCTCCTTGGGGGGGGGGGGGGTCTTTCTTTGTTTCACAGTTTCCCACTAGAACATGGCTTCATCCCCAAAGACTAGGTAGCAAACCCACCGCATGGTCTGGATGGTACTCGCTGATTCAGATAACCTTGTCCATAACAGTTATAAATTGGAGAGTGGCTATAGCATCACCCATACCAGTCAGCTTTGGTGGATCACAACCCTTAAAAAGCCTGTAAGTGCACCCACCATGATCCTTCTCTTTCTTAATAACTCTCACAGACTTGACTTCGCTTGAGTCACCTTTCTTGGTCTCATCATCCTTCTCAGTATCATCCTTAGTCTGCTCGATAGCTTGGGTGTTTCCCTCACTTGACTTCCTTGAACTCTTACATCCAGTGGACCTTTCAAGTTGCATGTCTTTTACTACATTAGCCACTGCTTGAGCACTTGTAACTTGAATATCAGGATCAAGTCGATACCCTTCGTTGCTACTCTAGCCTCGCACAGTCTCACTTCCTTCCTCTCTAGTGTTAGCGATTGGTTCTTCAAAAGGAAAACAGTTGGCATGTGGCCTACCACAGTATCCCATGCGACCTCCATGACCGATAGCTTTCCTTGCACCAGCCATCTGTATTCTATAAGAAAAACACAAACGCCATCACTCTATGAACCATTTAGTACAAGAATAGTAAGGCAAACAGTTAACAACAGTGGCCAGCTATGATTAACCAATCACGTTACTCTACGTGTCTTGTACACTTTCTATCATGACTTCACGTGTGCTAGGTGCTGCTTTTAAACAGTTAGACAATCAATCAAACATATCATATAATCATATATTCCTGTCTCTAACAATTAAGCTAGCTTTCTTACTCAATATTACCTTAGTTAAAAATTAAGAAAACACTTTACTGTTACCGAGCTTGCTTGAGTGACACATGGCTTTCTTGAACTGGCATCTTATATCTATTCTTTTTTAAGTCTCATTCTCTGTTCGAGTCTAAGCATGCACGATGCCTGTTTCTCTCAAACTTATGCTCTAATACCAATTTATAAAGCCACGAGCCCGACAGCCCTACTTTTGTGTTGGATTTACTCATAAAGAAAGTTCTAAATATCATAGTGAATTGAACTTTTCGCGGAATAATAAAACGTCAACCAATATATTACAAACATTAATATTTGTCTTAAACATTCAAATTGTCTTAACATAAATGTCATCAAATGAACACCATAAAGTTTTCTTCATAGATGCCAGCCTACTTAGTCCATGCCATGTGTCTCCCTAAAGCTGGCTGCTTAAAACGATTTTCCTGCGTGCAAACTAAAAGTCAACTACATTGAGTGAGTTCTACTTAATTAGGCAACATACATTATATTCTCATACTTACGTATACGTATCGAAGATGCATATTACATACTTAACCTGCCTACATTTCTTTCATACGCACATACATGCATGCATTCATACTTTCATTCTTTCATTCTTTCATACTTTCTTGTTTTAACTTAATACATACATAATTACCTCCACGTTTTAAAGAGCCTTTTGCCCTAAAACCTCACAGATATTATTAGGGTCTGGTCCCTACATTCGTATATTATTAGGGTATGTTCCTTACATTCACATATATAAGAAGGGTCTGTTCTCGACATTCGCATATATTATTAGGGTATGTTTCCTACATTCGCAGATATTATTATGGTCCTTATGACATAACAAAATTTTTCCTACTAAGTTTGGACCACAAGTGACAACTTTTAAAGTAGAAGGACTAAAATAGAAATTCTGATTTTTTTTCTCTTCGCGCTACGCGAAGAATCAACCAGAACTCCTTCACAATACGCAAAGGAATAACACAAAAACCGATGTAAAGCGATGTCACACTACGTGAAGAAGATTTTCATGCTATTCGAGACCTTGTTAAGTTTCCTTGACATGTGGCAGGTCTAGAGAAATTTCGGCTTCACGCAACGCAAAGGGACGCCAACATAGTTCTTCGCGTTACGCAAAGGAAGCCAATTTTGGCTATAAACGAGGAGTTATGGGATTTAGCTCTCCTCATCCCAAAACACCTTCATTTTCATACACTCAGTCTAGAAATCCATGCTCGATTTTCTCGATGAACCGATGACCCACCCGTTTTCTCAAAGCACGTGCATGTTACAAAGCCCTGCTAAAGTCCAACCGTCTTTATTTTCTATTACCGAAGTTTAACCGATGAGTTTCCGCTCTTTTTCTTATTATTCATATTCTCGAATAATCGTATTAAGGTAGGGGTTACGATTAAGTTATTTCAATATATAGTTATTATAACATAGACTTAGTCGAGGTTATAGTTTTCATCCTTGAAAGATTACTATGTTCAAAATAAGATTTTACAATAAATGATGTTAACAAAAATATATTTTGACGGGCATGTAGTAACTAGAATGGGGGATATCATTCTTCCAAATCACAATCAACAGTAGGACCAGTTTACTCACATGGAGAAACTCACCAATGTGATATAACCTATTAGGCGAAAGTATGCTATTTCAAACGTCATATAAATACCAGTATATTTTCATAAATAGCTGTAATTTTATCAAGGTTAAACCAAACATAGAGTCTGCATCTTAATCAAGAAACACCATCCAGGTACTTATACAAATCTCTTTTATGACAGGTTAACATCACAAACAGGAAAGGTTTTCAAACGGCAACGAACCAATCACATGTGAATGCGTTAAATCTTTACAAAACAGACAGGCATTTTACTCTTGTGATGAGTGGGTTGTTTATTATAAAGACTCAGATAAAACATTTGCATGAGATTACATGATCTCTAAAATCGTTACAATACAAAGTAGAAAATAAAAGCAACTCAGACTGGAACACATGTGTCTGGAACCAAACGTAACTGAATAAGCAGGCATGCAAATAAAGTCAGTCATAACCAATTCTTCAATAGGTTAACAGAACTTGGGGAACCTTTGAATTATGTACGTAGGGTAGTGGTACAAACCCTGGGAATGACAGGAATTCCTATTGAGTTTGTAACAGAAAACTATATTTGTATTTAGCAACGTTTATAAAAAAGCTGTTAGAGTCAGCAAACGTTTAACCAACATATCGCTGACGTATTTTTCCCCACATTGCATTAATTAGAAGCAAGAAAAAAGAGTGTTTGAGTGTTGTGACGGCTAGGGAAGGAAGAAGAAAGCAAGGACAAGTCTCGGGATTGATTTCCATCAGTTTACATCAGCTTATTGCAGCCCAGAATACTTCATATCCTTACATCTTTTTCATTGTTCATCAAACTTTATTTTCTTGTTCAATTGATACATAGTTTTGCAATTGTGTTATAGATTGATTTGTTTATGATTGCTATTGATTGTTGGATGATTGTTAAGATGTTTGGGATGAGTTTATTGATGATTTTATTAAGTGTTCATGGCTGTCCAAAAAGTATGCTAGGCTAAACTTGTTAGTTCTACCTATGAATGATGAAAATTGTTAGTGTTTGATGAGCTTTTTGGATTGTTTGATTGATGGACTTGAATTGTTATTGTAAAGTTTGATTTAGAAATGGAATAGGTTGTGTTTAAGGGCTGGAAATTTTAATAATTCATTGCATAAACCTCTTACGTTAGTTGATTAGTTTTGTATTGATTGATCGGTGCTTGTTTGATTCTAGACTTTGTGTTTAGGGTTTGTTTGCGGTAGGAACAACCGTAGGGTTTTGTTGCATGATTTATTGTATTAAGTACAGCGGTTAGACACCTTCTTAGAGACCGAGAGGTGATAAGAAGTTGGGCTTGTCTCATTGCTTTTGCATGCTAGAATAAGGATTGCGCGAGAGCGAGTTCGTTTCTTGTCTGGTTTAGGTGTTTTGAGCGACTAGTTGATCTATTTAGGTTTAAGTTGAATTGTTCCTCTATCCTTGGTTGTGTAGTATTCATTGCCATTAGGTTCAAGTGTTGGTGAGACCGAGAGGTGAGTCAACATTAGAACACGTTAACAATTGTTTCCCGGTTTTGTCGTTTTAGGCGATTTTGAGTAGTTTAGGTTTATTGAGTGAGACCGAGAGGTGATCCAGTGAGCCCAAGCGATCCTTAGTCGTGTCATCTTTAGGAACCGGTGTCTAGATATCATTCAATCCATTAGCTTGTTAGGCTTAGAGTTTGATTCAAACCTAGGTAGACGTTTTTCTCCATCCGAAGTTAACACAGTTAGTTTGTCGTTAAGTTTTCTATTTTAGGTAACTTTTGTCAGTCAGTCTAGTTAGTCCAGTTAAGTAATTAAAAATCAAAAATCAATTAAATATTATTCTTAGGTAGGTTTTGTCTAGGGTTTGTGATCGTTAGCGTCTTACGTGTCCACGTGTTCGATACTCTGACTTCCTAGGTCTATAATACTTACGATCGGTACACTTGCCGGTTGTGTGTGGTTTTAGGATTTTCTTTTTATATTTAAAGCTTAGTTGTGAGGGTCATTGTTATAGGGTTATCCGACACACATCAAGTTTTTGGCGTCGTTGCCGGGGACACGGTTTTAGGCGTTTTGAAAGCGACTCGAGTTAGGACTTACCTTGTATGCTACTTGTAATTATTCTTGTTTTGTTTTTCTTATTTGTTAGAATAGTTTAGTTAAATTTATTTCTAATTATAGTTTTATGCGATAGACTCGCTCTCGTGGACCACCCGACACTGAAGCATTTCCCGAGCCAGAGAGAGTTTCGTGAGAGTCGTCGTCCTGTTTCACCCTCGTCCACTTCTTCATCCGTTGACTCCGACGATAGGGATAGGATCATGGGCGACATTCCACCACCGAGGAGGACAGTTGCAGACCGAGCCCGTCCGGCCAATGCTGGCTCGAGATCCAGCATCGCACCACCCGCTATTGTTATTACTACGAACTGGCAGATCCGTCGAACATTCTGAATACCATTGCACATTCTGTTCAGTTTCACGGGTTGCTTCACGAGAACCTGCATTCTCATCTCACTCGTATCGCGCGTATCTGCGACACTTTCCATCTTGCTGGCGTATCCGAAGACGCCGTGAAACTCCGCGTTTTTCCGTTCTCGCTCATCGATAAAGCGAGTCTGTGGCTTGAGTCCCTCCCACAGGGCTCCATAGCTACTTGGGCTGCCATGCAGACCCTATTTCTTGAGAAATACGATCCTCCGGCTAAGGCCGCTCGTCTACGTAATCAGATTCATTTTTTTCAGATGGAGGACACCGGGAGTTTCTACGAGGCATTGGAGCGTTTCAAAAATCTTTTATCGTTGTGCCCGAACCACGGCTTGCAAGATTGGACGGTTTTCGAGAAGTTCTCCAATGGAGTGACGTACGTGACGCAAAACATTCTCGACACGGCTGCGGGAGGAAATTTGCTGACGACGAAGGACCCGGATGAGTGTATCGCTTTGTTTAACGGATTAGCTATGAGTGAATTCTAGAGACCGCCCGCCAGAGGAGGCAAGACCGTCGATTCTATTTCACGCGGCATGCATTCGGTGGACACGACCACCGCACTCACGGCACAGGTAAAGGCATTACCGCAGATTGTGAAGGACTTGCAGACGAAGAGCAAGTTGTGCGAGATATGCAGAGGAGGGCATGATACCGTTCAGTGCCCAGTCAGTTCGCAGGAGGAGGCCGTAGACTTTATAGGAAATCCAAACCGAAATCCTAATTCTTTTAATTCTTATAATTTAGGATGGAGAGGCAACCAGAATTCCAACTGGAGGGGCAGTAATCAGTCCGGTTTTCAGCAGCATCATAGTTTGTTTCAGGATGCCGGTGAGGGAGCGAGCAGTGGGGAGAACAAGCCCACTTTGGAGGAGTTGATGGCGCAGCAGACGCAGATGTTGTCACAGCTTATGACACAAGGGGATTCCCGTTATAAAGAAACCCAAGAGAAGTTCCGTGAGCACGAAACCTTCATGAAAAATCAGGGAGCATCGATTCAGAATCTAGAGCGGCAGATGGGGGAGATAGCTAGTCGTTTAAATGAGAGGCCACCGGGTACACTTCCGAGCAATACCGAGCAAAACCCGAGAGAATTCGTGAAAGCTGTGATTACTAGGAGCGGTGCAGGGACACGAGATGAGCCCGTGATTCAGGAGACGTCTAGAGGGAGAGTCGTCGAGGAGCCTGTAGTAGTTGTAGAGGAGCAGGTGGATGATGAGATTCAGTTGGAATCTCCGCCAGCCCAGGTGCATCAGAGGAGCAGCCCAGGGAGTTCAGCACAGGCCGAGAGACAGCAGTTACCGATCGAGCCACCGAGAGTCTACAAACCTAGAGTGCCATACCCCGGGAGACTCCGCAGAGATAGAGATTAGGAGCAGAACTCCAAATTCCTTGATCTTTTGAAGCAGCTTTACCTTAATATTCCATTCCTTGAGGCACTGAATCAGATGCCTAAACAGGCGAAGTTCCTTAAGAATATTCTCTCGAATAAGGAGAAGTTAGCTGAGGTCGCTTCCATCCCTTTGAGTGCTAGTTGTTCTGCTATCTTACAGAGGAAGTTAACAGAGAAGATAGCTGATCCAGGGAGTTTCACAATTCCCTGCAGCTTGAGTGATGATACGGTGATTCATGCACTGGCCGACCTTGGGGCCAGTATTAATCTTATGCCGTCTTTCGTGTACAGCAAGCTGGGCTTAGGCGAACCAAGGCCTACCAGGATGAGTATCCAGCTTGCTGATCGTTCTGTGAAGTATCCGCGTGGGATTGTTGAGAACATGCTCGTTCGCATTGGTAAGTTCATCTTCCCGGTGGACTTCGTTATTCTTGATATGAACGAGGATGATAATGTTCCACTCATTCTGGGCAGACCTTTCTAGCCACCGTGTATGCGTTGATCGACGTTCGCGATGGCAAACTGATTCTTCGAGTCGGGGATGAGAACGTCACGTTTGACGTTCGATAGTCACCTAAGCATCCCAAATCAGCTGATGACTCCCTATACTTCATTGATACGATCACGACTCATGTGGGGGAGTTTTCCAGTGACCTCTGTGGAGGCTCCGCCTCAAACATACAGATTTTAGATAAGGAGACTCCAGAGGTTGAGATGGTCGCCTTGACTGAACAACCCTTTGATGTTGACAATGAGTCGTCCTCCCTTGATTCTGAGTTATCTACAGGAGATCATCGTTTTCATCAGTTGGAGGAGTTACGAGACCATATTTACGCGCATTCATATCGTTATAAGCAGCGGGCGAAGGAATTGCAGGATCGTAAGTTGAAGGGTAATAAGCAGTTTAAGTGTGGGGATTTGGTCTTATTGTATAATTCCCGGTTAAGGTTATTCCCGGAAGTTGAGATCCCGTTGGTCAGTTCCGTTTACGATTACTGAGGTTTTCCCGTATGGCACTGTTGAGATAAAAGATAAAGGCGGGATGTTTAAGGTGAATGGTCATAGACTGAAGCACCACATTGGCGAGCCGATGACTGATTAGACGGTCGAGGTATTCTACCTTGACTCGCTCTCCGAGACGTAGACGTGTGGATGCATCACTCTGGAGACCGCCCGAGTTGTAGAGTTTGTATTTATGTTATTTGTGTGTGTTATCTGTTTTATCTTTTTTGTCTATTTTAGGATGTTCCAAGATGAAACCTCTAGTACTCAATCTCCATTCGAGTCGGTCGATTTAAGGGGTGTTCTTTTATAAAAATAAAAATAAATAATTAAATAAATAAAAAATTATAAAAACCAAAAACACAAAAATATGTTTATTTCTTTATGTTTTTGTTTTCCATGTTGTACGCCGTTACATGCGAGCGAGTTTGAGTTTTGCAGGTTATATTATGCGCATGGTAGCTACGATGGCGTTGTGGAACAGGTTCTCCCAAGGTTGTGGCCGCGAATAAAATGCTATACGGTCGTTTGGTTACTACTCAGCTATTGAGGATTCTGCACACAAACCAGGGGAGAAACCCGTTCTTTGTTTTAGTCTTGTATACTTTATTTTTATTTTCTGTTTTATTTTTATTTTATTTTATTTCTTTTACTTGTACTCATCGAGAACGATTTCGTTCTAAGTGTGGGGATGGGGTTCATTTTACTTAGTTGTAGGAAAATTTTTGAAAAAATATAAAATTAAATAAAATTAAAAAATTAAAAAAAAATTAAAAAAAAAATTGAAAATTTTTTAAAAAATAGTCCCTTGAAATAGGTTTTCTCTACGTTAAACAGGTAATGATATTATTACCGAGTAGTGTTTGTTTCATAATCTTGGTGTTCTTAAAATATATATAATAAATAAGAACAGTGCCCATTAGACCCTCACGTAATGTATGGCAATCGAACAGTTTAGACTTAGTAATCGACGTGCTGGTAGGCTCAGCCTTCAAGAATGAAAGGACGGTTTGGTTGTTGACTTAACTTTATAGAAAATGGGATGAAAAGGCGGGTCATACTCAAGCCTTATGTTTAGTTTGATCGTAAAAATTAAAAATTTATAGAAATTGGAATAGACTAATTATACGATGCTTGGGTAGGCTTAACATTAGGGTATGCAAAGTAGCCTGTGATATAAACATAAATTTCATGCTTTCTAGTTTTAGTGGTTAACGCTTCATAGGTGTATGGTTTTATAACCTTAAATCCTGTATTGATGGGATGCCCCGGGGGACGGACACCATGGGTCTTTATGCGATTTATCATCTGGGTATTCACATCTCCTAAGTGGAGTTATAAATATTAATAGAGCTCAAAGAGCAAACCCGCAGTTTATCTGCCAAACATAAGTCAATAAACATGATCACCTCGTACTTCAAAGTACAAATACACTACTGACTTGATCATACACGCTGTTAGTCATATGGGGTCCCCTTGCTCGCGCCTCATTACCATTAAGAAACGGGCCACAAGGGACACGTCATATGTAAGCCCTACAGATGAATCTGTGAATACTCACCCTTGGAGATGAACTTTGGGGTATTGCTTGATAACGGGGGTATGCCATGTAGTGGGGAACACTTACTAGTTAGCTACTTAAACGTACATTAAACGTATCTAATGGCTGCTAGGTAGACCTTAATGCTTAAGCTTAGGTGGATAAACAATACCCTTGATTGTCTTTAGCTATTCATAAAAATTGGTACATCATGTTTTGATCAACTAGATATAAGGTTTAAATCAAATTGGGGTGACTCGGGTCCGGTATGGTTATTATTTGTTGGGTCCCACTGTTATTCAAACTGATAAAATTGTCGCGCTTTATTTGCCTAGGTAAGTATTGGGGGCATGGGTTTAAGTGGACAACAATACTGGCTATCGACCTGATCTAGCTTATTAGGTGAATACTTTAAAATATTAATAATAATAATAATAAATAAATAAAACCAAGAGTGGTCGGTTTAACTCGGTTATAATCCTGTGTAGTATTCTTTTTTAGGGACGAAAAGGTCTTAAGTGTGGGGATATTTGATGTGTTGTAAAACACACTTATTTTCCGCACCTTTTATCTACGTATTATATTATATTTTTTGTGTTTTAACTCGTTTTAGATAGCTTTTACATATTAATCTTTATCTTGTAGGCTATGGGTGGAAGATTGAAGAAACCGAGCTTTTCGAGGAGTTTACGAGCCTTTTACGCATACGTTTTCAAGTAAAAACTCAAAGCCCGGCCTGATTACATGTTGGAAAAGCCCAAGACCCTCTTATATTATAACATAAAAAAACAGAAATAAAAACCCTAAGCCCCTAGCTGGTTGCGATCGGCCAGAACTCAGCAAAGGAAGAAAAGAAAAAAGAGTGTTTGAGTGTTGTGGCGGCTAGGGAAGGAAGAAGAAGGCAAGGACAAGTCTCGGGATTGATTTCCATCAGTTTACATCAGCTTATTGCAGCCCGGAATACTTCATATCCTTACATCTTTTTCATTGTTCATCAAACTTTATTTTCTTGTTCAATTGATACATAGTTTTGCAATTGTGTTAAGAGATTGACTTGTTTATGATTGCTATTGATTGTTGGATGATTTTTAAGATGTTTGGGATGAGTTTGTTGATGATTTTATTAAGTGTTCATGGCTGTCCAAAAAGTATGCTAGGCTAAACTTGTTAGTTCTACCTATCAATGATGATAATTGTTAGTGTTTGATGAGCTTTTTGGATTGTTTCATTGATGGACTTGAATTGTTATTGTAAAGTTTGATTTAGACATGGAATAGGTTGTGTTTAAGGGCTGGAAATTTTAATAATTCATTGCATAAACCTCTTGCGTTAGTTGATTAGTTTTGTATTGATTGATCGGTGCTTGTTTGATTCTAGACTTTGTGTTTAGGGTTTGTTTGCGGTAGGAACAACCGTAGGGTTTTGTTGCATGATTTATTGTATTAAGTACAGCGGTTAGACACATTCTTAGAGACTGAGAGGTGATAAGAAGTTAGGCTTGTCTCATTGCCTTTGCATGCTAGAATAAGGATTGCGCGAGAGCGAGTTCGTTTCTTGTCAGGTTTAGGTGTTTTGAGCAACTAGTTGATCTATTTTGGTTTAAGTTGAATTGTTCCTCTATCCTTGGTTGTGTAGTATTCATTTCCATTAGGGTCGAGTGTTGGTGAGACCGAGAGGTGAGTCAACATTAGAACACGTTAACAATTGTTTCCCGGTTTTGTCGTTTAAGGCGATTTTGAGTAGTTTAGGTTTATTGAGTGAGACCGAGAGGTGATCCAGTGAGCCCGAGCGATCCTTAGTCGTGTCATCTTTAGGAACCGGTGTATAGATATCATTCAATCCATTAACTTGTTAGGCTTAGAGTTTGATTCAAACCTAGGTAGACGTTTTTCTCCATCCGAAGTTAACACAGTTAGTTTGTCGTTAAGTTTTCTATTTTAGGTAACTTTTGTCAGTCAGTCTAGTTAGTCCAGTTAAGTAATTAAAAATCAAAAATCAATTAAATATTATTCTTAGGTAGGTTTTGTCTAGGGTTTGTGATCGTTAGCGTCTTACGTGTCCACGTGTTCGATACTCAGACTTCCTAGGTCTATACTACTTACGATCGGTACACTTGCCGGTTGTGTGTGGTTTTAGGATTTTCGTTTTATATTTAAAGTTTAGTTGCACTTTTAAAGATTTTAAAGTTTATAAACCGAAAGAATTCTATTAAGATAAAGGTGCAATAGTTACTCTGAGTTGGTTAAAAGAAAAGGAGTCTATGGTAATCGTAAGCAAGTGTACTAAAGAGGAAAGAATCTAGTATACCTCTAAAATTTTCAAAGGGGAGTTACTGGAGTGTTTTAGTCGAAGTCAAGGGTAGAAGCAATTTGTACCTAGAATGGAAAACTTTCAAAGAGTTGATTAAGCAAAACTTCTATCCGATTTATGAAACTGACCAAATTCAAACCAAACTATGGAACCATAAAGTGATTAGAACCAATCTTAAGGAATATAACACAAAATTCCTTGAGTATTGCTGGATAGTACCACATTTAGTTACCCTCGAGTACAATAAGGTCACCCGTTACATCTATGGGTTACCTAAGGAGATTCGTGATCTTGTTCGTTCACATATTCCATAAACTACGGAATTTGCTATGGAACTTGCTGGGTATCTAATGGATGGTACGATCAGAAACCATGATAAGGAGAAAAAGAATACGGGTGAAAGGAAAAATGAAGGTGATGGAAGGAGGAAGTTTGATAAAAAGAGAGAGGGGTCGTTTGTTTATACCCGACCGGTTTGTAATAATTATGGGAAAAGGCATATTGGGAGGTGTATGCGACCAACAATCAAGACTGAGGTTCGCAAGTTTGATTTGTCTACAACTTGCAACATTTTCAAAAGACCTAATCACATGTAGGAGGATTGTAGAAAGAAGACCATAGTTTGTTTTGACTGTGGTGAAAAAGGGCACTTTAGCACCGAATGCACCAAGAAGAAACTAATAACTGATGGTGTTGGAGGTAGTAGTGTCAAGAACGATGGCAAGAAGGGAAACACTCGTGCTTTCATGCTCAATACTCAGAAAACAGGAGAAATACCAGACGTAATTACTGGTAAGCTTCCTATAAATAATGTTTATGCTAGACTTTTGTTTCATTCGGGAGCAAATCAAAGTTTTATAAAATATAAGTTTTATAGTCTATTAAATGAACATTTAGTTAAATCAAACAATTATTGTGAGGTAGAAACCGCTAATAGAAACCTTGTTGGTGCATTTTCTGTGTAATAACAGCTTAATAGATTGGACATGTTTGTAATCGAGCCTGTAATATGTTTGTGTTTGAATGTTATGTAAACGAGCTTGGAATGGCAGCGAACTTAACAAGTGAAGTTGTTAAGTTTGCCTCTAATGGGCCAGGCGAGCATGTCCAGTTTATAAGGACATTTTCGGCTTAGGGTTTAGGTTAGACATTTTAGATATTCCATAGACTCCCAGGCCATTCCAGCAGTTTTAGATAGAAAATGAACAACTGGTCGTAGTCTCTTATTCTTAGGTTGATTGTAATCTGTTTATAATCAATAGAAGAATCGTTTAAAGTTCTTGTTCTTGTTAAACTCGTTTACCTCTCGTTAGCGTTAATCAGAGGGATTCCGTACCCTCTGATAGTACGTGTCAATCCTGTATCGATCCATTCGAGGGACCTACAATTGGTATCAGATCGTTAAGCTCGAAATTATGTGGTTCGGGATCGATTAATGAGTGTTTACGAGCTATTTAATCAAGATTTCATGTTCAAAATCATCAATGAAACCTTCCTCATCGAAATATCACCCTTACAGTCCATAACCATCTCTAACAGCCGTCACAAACACTAAAAACTCCAATTTTTGAAAGTTCCAACCGTCTAGGCGAAGTTGTCGCTAAGGTTTTTCACAGACTAGTTGAAGTTATTGGTGAAGTTATAACTCAAGTGAAGTTGTTGGTTAAGTTATAAACTTTATTTTGTGTTCGTGAACAATTAATTTCTTTAATAAACGAACACGGACACAATATCTCGTTCGGTAAGTATTTCTGAACCGTTAATAAACACATTATTTCCTTAACAAACAAAATGAACAGAACCTTGTTCATGTTTGTTCGGTTCGTTTGCACCCCTAGTATTGATGATCGTCAGGTCATGGCTAGCACTAAACCCTCCTCCCATCGTCACAAACAAGATATGCCTACTGTAAAAACAACCAAATGGTGGTCATGGCTCTACACATCTAATTATTTTTCATAATTTTTTCTTTGACTTCTTTCCAAGAATTTTATTTAACTTTATTTTAGAATTTTTTTAGGTATAAGTGAAGCGATCACAATAAAACACCGATAATTACTCTTCTGATAAGTGATAACGATGATGATAAGGATGAAGTGGATGGCAATGATGGTGAGAAAGAATATAACTAAAGGCATGCATAAAGATGTTATTGATTCAAATGGTTTATGTGGAAAAAAAGAAGAAATTAACAAAATTATGATTCTTTTTACTATGAAGATATAGGAGTTTCATTAACGCAAAAATGTGTTTGAATATTTTCATGTGTTTATTGTGTATCAATTAATAAAACTAGTAACAAAATTTATTATGTATCACTATTATTAATTCTACATAACGTATCATCCCTCAAAACGCTTATGTTTTCCTACAAAATCATTGTCGGTGTTTATTAAGGTATAGAAGAATAGAAATAGATAAGTCGGTCACGGTAATGGATCTAGCCGGTGTTATTGGAGGCTAGCTCAGAGCCCACTAAGGGCCTGTTTGTTTCATCACTTAATGGGAGCATTTAGACTTATATATCTGACTCACTCAGATGTAGAGGCATTCAGAGCGTTTGGGTCTTTTTAGAAACACATCTGAATGATTTTTGGAACCTCTGATTCGGTAAGCTAGGAATTGAGTCTGAATGACATTCAGACCTAATTACCCTTCCTCTCCCCTCAGTCTTCAGATACCCACCACCAACCACAGATGCTCACCAAGAGTTCCTCGTTCGTCAATTGAAGACCCGGCGATTTTATTGTAATTTCGTTTATGTGGTTCAATTTTGTATGTCTTTCAGTTTTGATTTATGGTTCAGAATCTATTATTAAGTTTCGTATTTTTGGGGTTTAGGGTTCATACATTGGTTTCAATTGGGTTGTCAATTTCATTTTATTTTTGTTTTCTACAGTAACACATAAAAGGACCAGTCGAATTTGCTTTGTTCTTCCATCTGCTACGCATGTATTCTGTTTGTGTGTTTATATTTTGTAATATGAATTTTAATCAGATTGATAGCATTCGTAATTGTAAGAGATTAATTAGGACTTCATTTTAGTTTTTCTTCAAAAGGGTTAAATAAAGTGGGATTGGTCATATATATTGTGTTCGTGTTTATATTATGGGCTAGGTTTGGTTTTGCAATCGGTTTTTATAGAAGTTTTCCATCGGTCGGTTTCAAAGTTTTCAAACCATGGTGGGCAGTTTGGTTTACGGTTTATACTAAAAGTTTACCATTTTACTTTACTTAACTCCTTGTTTCATTTTTTTTCCACACAATCTCCTATTTTCGGGTATAAACGCGTTTTTTGCTGCTGTTTTTAAACAGGCCTGCTGCAATTTTTTTTAATGAACATAAATATTTGCTCGATTAAGTGTTCGTGTTCATTTATATACTCTTTGTTCAAAATGTAGATTCTTAAGCTTAGACCACTTAAATATGATGCCTATTAGTTTTGGTATATGAATCTGTTTGTTTTAAATACTCCATCAAGCATATATGATATATAACATATGCAATCTCAATAGTCAACATGTTCAAATGGCAACAAATACCAACTCAATAACCAGAAGCTTTGGCAAAAAAAAAAAGATACTGTTAGCCCACTTATATATTGACACCTGAAAAAACCGTAGTGTCGGGGCCGTTAAAGACTCGAACATCTGTTCCAAACCGGTAAGCAGGTTTACACGTAACAACACAATCATCCAGCTAAGAAGAAAGTCATTACTCACACAAAACTATAATAGCATATACAAATCTCAGCAAAACCCCTTTGCGGTGCCAACTTTCTCATGTATACTAATTTGATAATTTTTTAAGTTTCGTCCCCTTAGATGCTGGTTTTGTTTCTTGTTTTTTGAGTTTAGAGTCGTAACTTTCTCATAGATATCAATACGGTACATTTACTTGCTCTATTTAATATTTATAGAATTAGTAATACTATACACTTCAGCCAGTTCCTACAAACTGTAATATTTATCTAACCTAATGTCTTAACTGTGATTTAGTTAATAAAATAATAATTCTTAGAATTCATTAACTTGTTTTATAATTTGTTGTGAAAACGCAATTAACTTGTGGAACATATGTAAAATGAGTCAAAGTGGAGATTTGACTAAATCTGATAGAGCGGTTGATGGGATATTTGGGTTTTATCAGCAGGGGTTATCGACCATTTCACAACACTCATCACAAGGTGAAGAAACACTAAGTGACCCCGGGCAGATTATAGGTAATCTGGGGGCTAAGTAATGTTTCCCACGAAGGTTAGGTCCAGCAGAGTAAGTTGTACTTCAGGGAACCTGCAAAACAGACACCGTAAGCTCGTCACTGAGAAGGGGGGGGTTCCTCCTTGTGACCACCCTCCGGCGTGAGAAT
Organism: Bidens hawaiensis; assembly: GCF_021521415.1. Classification (NCBI taxonomy): domain Eukaryota; kingdom Viridiplantae; phylum Streptophyta; class Magnoliopsida; order Asterales; family Asteraceae; genus Bidens; species Bidens hawaiensis. Next base: position 60,464 of record NW_027500398.1, read on the forward strand.
CAGTCTATATTGCTCTTTGAATATAAAAGTATATGAATACTATTAGAGCAGTTATCAAGTAAGTTATACGAGATAGTAGATGATGAAATGCTAATACCATTTACTGTCTTTTATAGCCGAAGGTGGGTTTCCAAGGAGTTTAGCCGGCCCAACACGCTACCAACTGTAACCTATGCACGTGCCCTACCTGTGAGTGGTGGATAGGTAGCGGCTGACACAGAGCAGGCGTGCCGTGCACTCTTTGTCTTCTACCAACTGCAGGCTAGGCACGTGGTCTGGCAGGAGTTGGTGGGCAGGCGGCGGCTATTGGTCACAGTGCTGTGGCGTGCTGTCTGCCACGCTGCTGTCAGTGAGCTGTCGCATTCTTGGTCAGATCTTTTGTCTTTACCTCGTCAGGTATCACGCAAAAGATCCTCCATCATACGGACTGGCCCATTTTGGCGGGAGTTTTCCCCCTCCCGCCTTTGCTCATTCTTTCAGGTGACACTGAATATTTGTAAGTGTTAAGCCTTATGCGTGTAGCTATGCTGTGCGGGTAGCCTTCCCTGATGGCTTGTATCCGCAACTGCGGGAACAGGCGGGTTACTTTACCATTGGGAGGCTTTTCCCTGCGTATGCAGCTTGCATACTGCGCGTAGGCTTCTCTGAGCATGGTGGGTCCTGCGGGAGTAGATGGTCTTTGCGCAGACATCCCTGTTCAAGGTGAGTCATGCGGGACCAACTGAGCCCTGCTGGGACCTACCTCTTCAAGTCCCCCCAGTCCAATGTTCTTCTCACGAATGTCTAATAAAGTGAGGTGAATTTTTGGACTTAAGCAAAGGGTTTTGAAAAGGGGTTTTTGTAAGGTTTTCCATGGGGGTTCTTCCCGCGGAAGTCCTTGTCACTTGCAGAAATTCCCGAGTTTCCTGCTTGGTCTTTGGGTATGATGCGGGTAGGTCTGTAACCTCCTCGCAAGTCAGGAGCATTGAGTCTTAGTTGTGTGGATTCTCCCTGTGGTTCTGGTAGTTTTTGAACATAGTGATCAATTATGTTTAAACCACCAATTCCATCTTGGAGCCTCAAACATCGTAGTACTCGATGTTCCCGCAATGCGGGGATATTACTTCCGTTTTCACAAGCATTGCCCAGAAGATCCTTCCTGGTTTCAATTCTCAGCGGGTGCTAGGTATGTGAAGGGTTTTGCCTTTACACTGTACCTGCGTCCGTCTTACGGTTACTTTACTTCCAAGGTATTCCTGGCGTCCATTCCCTGCGGGTGCTAGGTATGTGAAGGGTTTTGCCTTTACACTGTACCCGCACCCGTCTTATGGTTACTTGGTTGCCAAATATTTTGGCTTCAATTCCCTGCGGGTGTTAGGTATGTGAAGGGTTTTGCCTTTACACTGTACCCACACCCGTCTTATGGTTACTTGTTTGCCAAGGTAAGGGGTATTTTCCCGCTTACTTTTTTGAACCTTAGTCTTCAAATTTTTAAATTTTGAAATTTGAAGAGTTGGATGGATCAATACCTCAAACGTCGTGCGACGGTTTCTTCTGACTGTGTCAGGACGTGCCAGAAGTTATGGCGACATGACATTATGTGGTCATTCCAGTTGCTTTTTCAGGCGCGTGGGCACGGGATTTCGGGCGCGTAGCCGCGAAATCTCTGACACACGTCCTTTTTGACAGCTGTTGCCAGTTCGCTTTTGCCACGCGTCATAGTTTCATTGCACCTTTGATTTCTCTCTCTTCCGTATTAAATTCATCGCATTAATTGCGATTGCTATATAAAGGGGGAGAAGGTTATTTGCAATTCACACTTTCCACTTTCATCTCTTCTTCTCCAGTAATTTCCGGCGAATTTCTCTTTTTCAGTAAAGCATTGCTCTGAAATCTCTTCTTTCTTCCACCATGTCTTCTCACGATGCTGATGATCAGAAGACTGCTGGCGAATGCCAGTGTTATCTTCCTGTCGAGCTGTACCAGTATATCGTCAGGAAGTTCATGCTCGAGTCTCTCGAGCCTGAGTTTCCTGAGCCCCACCATACTGTGTACGATGCCCCTAGTGGCAAAATCGGGGTTTATGCTGCATTCTTTGTCTACGGGAACCTTAGGTTTCCGTTGACAAAGTTTGTGTACCGTGTCCTAGAGAGGCACGGTGTGCACCTGACAGAGGTGCACCCCATGGCCATTGCCAAGGTCCGGCACTTTGAGTGGGTGTGCCGGATACTGGGCCTTGAGCCCCTTGTTGACCGCCTGATGACCTTCTATACTTGGAGGTGCATCCAAGGGTGGTACACTCTTACAACCCGTATCAAGGGTTTAAAGATTTGTACCACCGAGCGGAGTCTTCGCTCATGGAGAAGAGAGTTCTTCTTTATATCCGCTCGAGCCATCCCCATTGCCATGAAGTTCAAGAATGGCCAGCCGCTTCCGAACCTTCCCGCCATCAACTACGAGGAGGCGGAATGGTTCGCGAAGATATCCCGGGTCCAGTCCCCGGTTTTCCGTTTTCCGGAGTCGGCGATGGTGATGCTGGGGATGAGCCGGGTGTGGAAGGCGGCGAATGCGGATAAGGTTCCGATCGTCCTTGAATATGGTTCGAACTCTACCCCTTATGGTATGTCTTGTTTCTTTTTTGCTGACTACGATTTTTTCTAACTTTCTTGTTGATTTCAGAGGGTAACGATCTTCAGTCGCTCCTGAATCCGCGGGAGGAAGATGGTCCTGCGCGGATGGGTACTCGTGCTCTGGACGAGAACGAGTTGCCCATCTTAGAGCAGACTGCGGGTCGGTTCGTGGAGGTTTACCCGCCAGGCCAAGAGATCCTGAGCCACCGACGGCCAGGTAAGCCTATCTTCTACCCTGAACCTCTCAATGCTGTGCCTGCTGCTGGAGTTCATGACATTTCTTCTTCTGAGGAATCCGCAGAAGGTCCTCCACTGGTGCGGAAGAAAAAGGCTGCCGTCGGGAGAGGCAAGGAGAAGGTGGCCTCTACGGCCGACCCGGTAGTCCTATCTGACTCGGAGTCAGATAATGCAGAGGTGGCGGGGAAGCCCGGTGGTGAGGAGACCACCGCTCCGGAGGCTGCAGGTGTTACCTCCGGGGAGGCAGCGACGACGACGGTTACCGGTGTCAAGAGGCCGGCTCCATCGGGTTCGCCCCCGCTCGTCCGTGCGTTCAAGCTCAAGAAACCCCGTAAGTACCCCCATAATTCTTGTCTAGATTTGTTGTTTCAAATAAATTTTTCTAACACTTTTGCTTGTGCAGGTGTGGATGTTGACGCATTCCAGGGTGGAGTTGGAGTAAGTATTCCCCCGCCAATGACGGTAGGCTCGGTCAGCCTTCCCGAGGCGTCGACCCAGGCGTCTACGCTTGCTTCCGCTGGTTCCAGCCTTCCTGAGGCTGTTCCAGCTGAGAAGGTGTCTCCGCCGGCCGTGAGTGCAATTTTTACAGCATCTTTCACGGAGCCGGCGGTTACTGTTGCTGAGGAGACGGCGCCAACAATGGCTACCACGGCGGCTGCCACTATACCTGCGCCACCGGCACCGGCGGCCGGACCATCAGGTACGCGCCGGGCTTCCCGCCGATCTACGCCACCTTCCCGTCTGCCTGACCTGTTGGATGGATTTCCTTTAGGTTCAGGTGATGGGTTTGGCGGCTATCGGCCTGTTATTGACCCTACAGGTACGTAGGGTTCTTTTTTCTTTGTATATTTTTGTCATCTTTTCCTAACTGCCTTTGTTTCTTTTGCAGTGTCGGATTCCAATGAAGTGTATGTTCCAAGATGGAACATACGCCGAGGAACAACCCTTCGCACCCCTGTGGAGTGCGTGGATTGGGCTCGCCACGCTGCTCCTCATGGTGCGTTGGGGGAAGCCATGGCTAGCTACCAAGAGGGTAGGCTAACCAATGAGCTTCGGGTTCTCCAGGCCCGAACGCAGCCCCGCGTCGAGCTGCTTTGTCGTGAAAACGACAAGTTAAAAGCAGCTCGCGCCAAAGATGTATCTGAAGCGCGGGCTCTTCGGGAGGAGAACCGGCAGTTGGCCGCTGCCGCAGCCGAGAAGGAGAAGGCATTCAAGGCCCTCGAGGTTGAAGTCCAGGCGCGACTCGAGGCCCGCTCCAAGGCTGCCCAAGCTGTGAATGAACAGCTTCGGCTGGCCAAGGAGACTGCGCGAAACTCAACTGAGAGGGCTGCCAAGGCTGAAGCTGTTGCTGAGCCACTTCGCGAAGAGAATGAGCAGCTTAAATGCAAATTAAAGGCTCTTCAGCATGCTCATGACGCCTTGGCAATGGAAGATGCCAAGAAGCTGCAGGAGATCCTTGACCAGAGGGGGATGCTTGACCGTACTGAAAGGAAACTCAAAAGCGTCGAAGAAGCTGCCGCCAAGGAAGTTCAACTTGCCAACCTTGATAAAAGCGGAGCCGAACGTGCTTACAAAGAAAGTCAAGCTACCCTCCAATGGCTGCTTCGAGAAGCGTTGCCTGAGGTATCTTCATCTTTTTCTTCACGCTTTCCGCTCGTAATTAGAAAATGTTCTAACTTGTAATTCTTTTGTAGGTTGTGCGTCGGGTCCTTTCAGAGACCTCTTACGACGATGCAATGAGCGCAGCCCTCAACGCTTCTCATGAGGATGGGCAGAAGACTGGCTTCCTGCTTGGTCTAGGGTTTGCTGAGAGAGGCTTTCCGCCCTCCAACTTCCCTTTATTCAATGTTAATACTGAAGCTGCTTATGACCAAGCTGTGAATCAGTACGCTGCCTTCCCGCATCCAGTGGTGGAGAAGGTGAATGAAGCTGCTGCTGCTGATGATGGGCTAAGCATCCTTAAGGCTTTCCTTGGGCAGCCGCGCTCTGACGGTGCTGGTCCAAGCGGAGGTGGCCCTGAAGCCTGATCTTGAAGATCCCTTCCCCCTGCTAGGATAGCCTTGTATAGATTTCTTTTAGGCGGGTAGTTACCCAGCCATTCTTGTAATTGATTGTGAAATATTAATCTCTTTGCGTATAAGATTGTTATTTCCTTGGGTTCTTTGCTTTATAAACTTATGACTTGTATACTTAGTTTAAATTAGCAATTTCCCAAGTGTTTAGAATAAGAACCTTTGAACGTGGTTGATGATGGGTTAAAGTTTCGCCTCCTCCTTCGTGATTGTGCGGGTAAAACCGTCACTTGCACTTGGTAGGATGGCTAATCTTTACCCTCTATCTGACCTGCGTGTAGGTTTTCCTTTTCGAAATTTCTAAGGCATTAAGTTAAACCTTTGAACGTGGTTGATAATGGACTAAAGTTTTCGCTTCCTCTTTCGTGATTGTGCGGGTGTAACCGTCACTTGCACTTAGTAGGATGGCTTTAACTTTAGACCTATATCTGACCTGCGTGTAGGTTTTTCTTATCCTTTTAAGTGTTCATAAGTTAACCTTTTAACGTGGTAGACGGTAAGTTAAGTTTGGCTTCCT
>NW_027500399.1:0-90064 GCF_021521415.1 Bidens hawaiensis
GAACTTATAGTGAGTACGTTGGCGTGCGAACAACTCAGTATCGAGGGACTATAGGACAACGGTACAAATGATATATAATATGACAAGATCATGGTGGATACACCTCTGGTACATCCTATATATAAGGGGAGTTGTAATAAAACCCATTTGTATAGTTTTTTCGAGTCACTCGAACGTCTGTGTTGTTTTGTTTTATTACAGAAACGATTTTGTATTTTGGTTTGTTCTTGTTTTATTTTTTTTGTATTCTAATTTCTTGACGAAATTTTCAAAAAGTTGTGAATAATCTAATATTCGTCAAATTTTTGTTGCGAAACCCGGTTCTTCCTCACATTTTTTATACCATGGAATTATTATTATTATTATTATTATTATTATTATTATTATTATTATTATTATTATTATTAAGTTAGAGAGTTGATGTTGCAAATAAGAGTTTGTAAAATTAAAGAAAGCTAGAGGGCCATTTTGCAATTTATGAAAATTTATTTAAAAGTCAACTAGTTGGTGACCTCTGCGCGTTGCGGCGGATCAAACCTAGTTAACACATGTATGAGTCTTAGTCGAAAACAATATTATAATTACGAAAGAGGAGTTGATTTTTTTTACACAAAACTTAGTTGCAAAACAGAGTACCATAACTACAGGTAAAGCATAACATAATTACAAAAGAGAGAGCCGTATTTTATCTTAAAATTGTATAGCTTGGATAATATATTTGTCTAGTTGTCCTAATAGCCCCCATATTTGTGCCAAAACAACCTACTTCATGGGTTCTTCTAATTTTTACGACATTTGGTTAGAGACATTTCTTCTTGGTATCAACTTCCAAAATTGTTGGAAAGTATAGTTATTACTTATTAGCTCAAGTATAGTTTGCTATAAAGAGTGTAAACGTATGTGATTAATGAAAAGGAGTATATAATTGAATTCAGTTATATTTGCACAAATATCCTCAACTACCTTTTATTATATGCTGGTAACACGCTAAAAGAAAAAAACTAAAGCCTCAGTGATGGATTAATTAATTACCTTTATATGAACTGTTGCAAGTAGAGCCCAATATTTAACTCCAAATTAAGCAAACAAAAGAAGACATAATTAGTTATAACAAAAATGGACTGCATGCATATCCCACAGCACCAAGAAGGGGAAAAAAAGTTATATTAATCAAAAGACTAAAATGTCAACAACTCTGTTATGAGCCATGTTGTGGTCAATTTCAACCCCTTTTTCTCAGCTATTCGTTACGAGGCCCGTTTGGCTTTTAACTTACCCATTGGATACCACAGCTACGATTTTTCAAATAACATGATAAACATTTTATTAAATCAACTCTAAACGTTCTGGTACATGCATTTAAATATTTAATGATCGGTCGTATCCGAATAGAGTTTATTACGTTTTTGTGACTGTAAAATGATCTATCAGTCCGGCTATTGTGGTTCACTACAGTTTATTTGATTCGTGCCCTACCATCAACATGTGTCTCCTGCATAAGTATAACCACTCTCCATAACTTCGCATTTAATTAGCAATTATTCCCCTCTTTTTCCACTGAAATAATCATATTATTGTCAAAATAGTATTAGAATCTCAGATTAAAAGGTCATGATTAGAATGGTATAAAGTATTCATATTATGTTTGACATAGTAACCCATTTTTTATAATTCTCAATGAAAATCACTAAACCACACACATAAAAAGAACACATTCTTTGTGACAATACATCAAACACCTTAAGAGGCAAAGCTAATAACTGAATTATGGAAGTAAGAACTACAAACACATGTTAATTCATACACTGAGATATAACTAAAAGAAAGTAATAGACATTCTGACAGAAGTGGTTTATTATCTATTGCAGCCTTCGACACATTATCAATTGTTAACTCGGTGCATAAATGGGTCAATTTGACTCGAGGAAAATACCCATTGAGCCTTCCCTTTTATGCTACTATTTCTTACCCATCGATAAGAAGAAAGTAGTGGTTAGAAAGGTTTGAATAAAAAGGTATTAATAATAATTGTGATGAACACAAAGGGACAATTGTAGATGGTGATTTGCATTGACGGTATAGAGTTCACAACATGTGAAAAGAAACTTTTCAATGCTAATTATATACATAAGTTTACATATAATAACGCCAAAATTTTAAATATAGCATATTTGTGCACAACACTGAAGTTTTCTAAAATGAATAGAATTTAATTATAAAATAAAAAACTTAGTGAAACCATACAGTAGTTGAAATAGAAAAAAAAATAATGAAATTGGGTTTCTAGTAAACTATGTTTTAAAAGATGATCACCTATGACGATTTTTGGGCATGAAGTTGGTTGCTGTTGACTTTGCCTATGCATTACTCAGGAAGGTTACAGCTGCCGGCACATACGAACAAGAAGTGACAAGAAAAATAAGTAAACTACCATAATTTCAAGAAGCCAGTTGACATCAGAATTTAGAAGCAAGAGAAAATAAATAACACTAAAAAAATCCTCAATTAAGATGAAGTTTCTAGATTGGGGTTGGTTCTTAGTCAGGATCTGAACCATCATTTTTGTTGGCTGGTTCAAGCAAATAATAAAATTTTCAATAGAATGAACCTTGGTCAATATAATTGAATAAGGTACTTTACCCCCAATTAAAAAACCCTAATTTTCCAATCCAATTAACAGAAACTTAGACCAAGATTTTGACATTTGAGTACTGAATCAAAGTCAGTCACTTATCAATCATCAACTGAATTAAAACCTAATTATGTATTGCACCGAAAGAATTACGATTAGCAGAATGATGAATTAGTGTGAATAAATCTCCCAATCAAATCGGAGACATCTTGGGAAAAGTAAAGCAGGAGGTGAGGGAGGCGTTGTTGGATCGCTTTAGGGTTTTTATCAATTTAGAGATGGGGAAATCAAAGAAGAAAGCGGTGGAGTTGTGGTTGTGATTTGGGCGATGGAGGAGAAAGATGGATCTCTTTAACTGTCACGTTGGAATTCATATCTTCTAGCTACGTGTTGGTTGTCCTTATGAACAGTTTCATTACGTGAGACAACGGAAACTTACAAATTAATATATATATATAATGTATTCCATGTTGTATATAACGTTTTACCGGTAACGTAATCTGACCACCTTTATGGCCGCATCAACCAATTAATTACATCGTTTAACTTGGGATGTCTTGCCAAACATGGCGTGAAGAGGTAGGTCCCAGCAGAGCCCAGTTGGTCCCGCAAGACTCACCTGGAACAGGGACGTCTGCGCAAAGGCCATCTGCTCCCGCAGGACCCACCATGCTCAGAGAACCTTACGCGCAGTACGCAAGCTGTACACGCAGGGAAAGCCTCCCAATGGTGAAGTACCCCGCCTGTTCCCGCAGTTGCGGATACAAGCCATCAGGGAAGGCTACCCGCAGACAGCAAGGCTACACGCACAAGACAATAGACACTTCAGTAGTCACATGAAGGAATGAGCAAGGCGGGAACAATCCCGCCAAAGTGAGCCAGTCCGTATGATTCTGAAAGATCTGTACTATACCTACCAAGGTATGGATAGGACAGACAATCTGACCAGAACAGCCCATGAGCCAATCACAGGGTGACAGCTCACCGACAACAGTACGAGGAGGAGCACCCTCTAGTACTGTTTGTCACTATTAGCCGCTGCATACTCACCAACCCTTACTGCGGGGCTGTGCGCAGCCTACAGTTGGTGGAATAGTGTTACTGTTGGCCGTAACCTATTCACCAACCAGCATGGCCGGCGTATAATCCACAGTAGGTGGGACGTGCATGATCTACAGTTGGTGGAATAGTGCAGCCGACTTTGTTACTGTTGGCCGTAACCTATCCACCAACCAGTATGGCCTGTGCACAGTCCACTGTTGGTAGAACAGGAATACTATTCAGCCGGCTGTACCTTCTAGGAAACCTACCTTCAGCTATAAATACTCCAACACCTTGGAATGGTAAGATCATCTGCTATCCAGTTATCTAGCAATCTCTTAATATACACTTATATTCAGAGCAATCTAGTCTGATTCTCACGCCGGAGGGTGGTCACAAGGAAGAACCCCCCCCTTCTCAGTGACGAGCTTACGGTGTTTGTTTTGCAGGTCTCCTGAAGAACAGCCTTCTCAGTTAGATCTCATCCGTGGGAAACATTACTTAACCCCCAGATTATCTATAATCTGTCCCGGATTCACTTAGTGTTTCTTCATTGGCGCCATCCGTGCATAAAAGCTAGAACTATTTTAGTTTTTTCACAATTTCTGAAGAAATGGTTAACGTTACTCCGGTCCAAAGGCCAGTAACCGACCAAGAAACCCCGGTAACAACCCCAGCAACTGGGGGGAACACCGGCGGTTATACAATCCTTACGAACACTACCCCGACTACCCAAGCCGGGGCAAGTGGAGTAAATATTCCACTGGGGTTCACCAATACCCAGCTGGAAAAACGAACAAGGGCCCCTCGCCAAACACTAGATCAAGTGAAGGCGTGGGCCGAAGCACGGCAAAGAGAATTCCAAGCCGAATTGGATGAACGCTTGCGTTCAGCTCAACAGGCTGACGAATTCGGCAGAACTCGCCAACACCTCGATATGAGCAGTGACTGCGAGTACTCAGACGACGAGTTGGAGTCCGATACCGACGCAAACCCTCGCCATAAGGCGAAAGGGAAGCGTAAGGAAACGGACGTCCAACCAAAGAGGAATTTTGGAGAAGCTTTTAAACCAATCGCGGAGAGAAACCCGCGTGACTTCTCCAAAACCTTTAGACCGACTGCTACAAATGCAGGAAAGTCAAAATTCGCAAGGGACATTGCGGAAGCAATCGCCCCGAGAAGTGCCAAACAGATGTCCAACATTGGCACTTATGATGGTATATCCGACCCAGACGACCATTTGAACAGGTTCATTGCGGGGGCTACCGTCAGCAACTGGACGGAACCCACGTGGTGCTACATGTTCCAGATGACTCTGGTCGGAGCAGCCAGGGCATGGTTCGATCGTTTACCGATCCACCACATATATGACTGGGCGGACTTTCAGAACAAGTTCAGCCAGCACTTTAGCCAACAGAGGAAGTACACTGAAGAGCAGTGGACGATCCTCAACTGCGTGAGAGAGGAGGATGAATCTTTACTAGACTTCATCACCCGCTTCAACTCCAAAAAGCTAAGTCTCGGCAACATAAGTGAGGATCTGGTTCGCGCCGCCTTCATCCAAGGCGCCGAATACCCAGAACTTATCCGCACATTGACGGGTAAGGATGGCATGCCATCAACTTGGGATGCCATCATGACGGCGGCAAAGCGCTTTGCCGAGACAGAAAAGCAACTGGGAAGGGATCTTCCCCAGAGTACACACCTCTACACGCAGAGGACAAGGGAGAACAACGTTAGGACCGCCCGGCAGAACAAAAAGAGGCGGCTAGGTATTTGGCAGTCAAGGGTAAACTTTGACACCTCATCCAGCTCTCGCCCTCTTGTTGGCGGAAGGGACAACACACACCCTTCAAACCGAAAAAACCGGTGGACGCCACTCACCAAGAGCGTCACGGAGATATTTGCCACGGAAAAATTGCCATGGCCAAAAGCCCCATTGATCCGGCAGAAACCTAATGCGGATCAAAGCAAGTCCTGTGATTTCCACGGGACAAAGGGTCATGGTACTGAAGAGTGCACATCCTTGAAAGACATTGTTGAAGCATTTGTCAAGGATGGAAGACTTGCACATCTCGTGGCATCAATCAGGAAGGGAGGAAGGAATGACAACCGGTACAGAGGTAAAGGACGAAAGCCCGTCGATATCAGCATCAACATGGTTCATGGCAAGGTCGGAGGAAGAAAAAGACGAATGACAGAACCATGCGCGTGGAAGGAAGCTGAGGTGCGCTTCCCGCGAGTGCCAGGAGGCCCCAGCAAAGAAGGCCCCATCGTCATCAAAAGCCAGCTGGGGCATTACATCACTTCCCGCACTCTTGTTGACAACGGCGCTTCGTCAACAGTGATGTACAGGCAGTTCTTTGACAAGCTGGATGATGAAGACAAAGAACGCCTGGAAACGGTCTACGCTTCAATGGAAGGGTTTGACGGCAGTACAGAAACCCCCCTGGGTATCCTATCTTTCCCCGTCACTCTTACAGATGGGAAACACTCCCGCACAGAGGATGTGGACTTTGTCGTGATGAGGAAGCCACACCACACGTACGACATCCTCTTCGGGAGAGACGGGATGGCAAGATTCAACGCCGTGGTATCTTCAGTCCACGGCATGATGGGATGGCCAACAGCTGAGGGTGTAGCGATGATCACTGGCATTCCCAAGGTATGCATCGCATCTGTCTCATCTAAACCCAAACCAAAGATGGCTAAACCAACCATCACCGAACCGGAAAAATGGGCCTTCAATGGCAAATACCCCGACCAGGCCGTTACCATTGGACCAACAATCGTTGATCCCACCCGCACCCTACTCAAACGCTTACTGCAGAAAAACGCTGACATCTTTGCGTGGGCACCAGCTGACATGACTGGTGTACCCCGAAGTAAGGCGGAGCATAAGCTCAAGTGCGATCCGGCTGTCACGCCAGTCGTACAAAAGCGCAGAGTAATGGGGCCTGAACAAACTAACGCGTGTAAAACCCAAGTCAAGGAACTCCTTGACGCAGGCATCATACGCGTTAGTAGATATCAAACATGGGTTGCAAATCCCGTAATGGTACCGAAGAATGACAAACAATGGCGCATGTGCACAGATTTCAAAGATTTGAACAAAGCATGCCCCAAAGATTGTTATCCGTTACCAGAAATTGATCTTAAGGTGGATTCGTTGGCACCATTTCGCCTTAAATGCTTCTTGGATGCATATAAGGGGTACCATCAAATCCACATGGCCGTAGATGACCAGGACAAAACCGCATTTCGGACGCCCGATGGTACATTTTGTTATAAAATGATGCCATTCGGACTTAAGAATGCAGGGTCCACGTACCAACGACTGATGGACAAAGAGTTTCATGCCCAAATCGGGAGAAACTTGGAAGTCTATATGGATGATTTGGTCATCAAAAGCCCCGAGCCAGAAGCGATGTTGAAAGACGTTGAAGAAACTTTCAACACGCTCAGAAAAATAAACATGAAGCTCAACCCGAGCAAGTGTTCATTTGGGATGGAAGAAGGGAAGTTCTTGGGAGTCATTGTTACTAAAGATGGCTTCAGAGCGAACCCTGAAAAGGTCGAAGCCATTGTTAAAATGGAATCACCTACCACCATCAAACAGGCTCAGACACTGAATGGACGACTAGTCGCACTTAATCGCTTTTTGGCAAACCATGCGGATAAGTCGTTTCCTTTCGTGTCAACATTGAGAAACTGCTTAAAGAAAACGCACTTCCGCTGGACACCAGAAGCGGAAGCAGCTTTTCAGGAGATTCGGTCACGCCTGATCGAACTCCCAACACTTACAGCACCACAAGCGGGAGAGGAGTTAATCCTATACCTTTCCGCAACAGATAGAGCAACCGGGGCAGTCCTGCTAATAGAACGAAAAGGCATCCAGATGCCAATCTATTATGTTAGCCGTGTACTAACAGACGTAGAAACCCGGTACTCTACCCTCGAAAAATTGGTCTTAGCACTTATACACGCTTCACGCAGGTTAAGACGATATTTCCAGGGCCACCCAATCACCATTCTCACCAACTTCAAACTCTCAAACGTTCTAGGCAAACCCGAATTATCGGGACGTCTAGCCAAATGGGCAATTGAATTGGGAGAATATGCAATTAAGTACAAGCCAAGACCAGCCATAAAAGGCCAGGTCCTGGCCGATTTTATTGCAGAAGTCCCCGCTTCGCGGGAGAAAGAGTGCCAGGAGGAGGCTCAACCCTCCCCAGCACAGGACATCAATGATGTCTGGCGACTCTACACTGATGGAGCAGCCAATAACGAGGGTTCAGGCGCAGGGTTAAAATTAACCAACCAAGCAGGCCAAGAATATACTTACGCTATTCGGTTGGATTTTCCAAGTACGAATAACGAAGCTGAATACGAAGCATTCTTGGCCGGATTGAGAATTGCGCGTAAGATGGGAGTGAAAAATTTGGAAGCCCACGTGGATTCCATGCTAGTGGCCAACCAAATAAATGGGACGTACACGGCTGTAAACGACACAATGGCCCTGTACCTCGCCCAGGCAAAAACCCTTATGCGTGATTTTAATGATTGTAAAGTCATACACGTCAAGCGCAGCGAAAACAAATCTGCGGATGCGTTAAGCAAGCTTGCATCACTAGCCTTCACCCACTTGGGAAAGGACATCCGCATTGAACTCCTCGAAGCACCATCAGTCCCGCACAAGGAAATTTGTGTCATCCAAACCGGTACAGAAACGTGGATGACACCAATAATAAATTACCTTGCAGCAGGAACACTACCAGAGTCAAAAACAAAGGCAAGAAAACTACGCTGTAAAGCACTAAATTATCAGCTCGTCAACGACATCCTTTACAGACGTAACTTTCTTGGCCCACTCTTGAGATGCGTGGACAACCAAGATGCTGACTACCTCCTAAGGGAAGTATACGAAGGCATCTGTGGAGTACACGCAGGTCCTCGCGCTGTTGTAGCCAAGCTAAACAACGCGGGATACTTTTGGCCGGGGATGCATACGGATGCACTGGCATACATCAGAAAATGCAGGTCTTGCCAGCTTTACGCACCCAACACGCACCGCCCAAAGAATGAACTTGTTCCAGTCACTTCTTTATGGCCATTTCAGAAGTGGGCCATCGATGTGACAGGCCCATTTCCTACAGCAGCAGGAAATGTTCAGTTCCTAGTGGTAGCCATCGACTACTTCACCAAGTGGATAGAAGCAAAACCTTTAGCCCAAACAACCGCGAAACATATCAAAAAATTTATTTGGGAATTTATTATTTGTCGTTTTGGACTTCCACAGAATTTGGTGAGCGATAACGGCACCAACTTTGCTGACAAGAAGCTACAACAGTGGCTAAAAGAACTTCAAATAACCCACACCTTTACCTCAGTGGCACACCCGCAAGGTAATGGTGAGGTAGAAAGAGCAAATAAGAGCATTGTCGAAGCCATCAAGAAGAGACTATCGGAACACAGATCCGGCTGGGTGGACGAGCTTCCGCACGTCCTTTGGGCAAACAGAACGCTGAAGAAGGCCAGTACGGGAGAAACCCCGTTCAGCCTCACTTATGGCACTGAAGCCATGGTCCCGGTCGAAATTGGTCTACCCTCACCAAGGGTCTTGAGTCAGCCAGAAGACAATGATGCGGAAAGACGGTTGGATCTTATGCTAACCGAGGAACGCAGAGACTTAGCCGCAGTGCGTGAAGAGAACTACAAACGACAAATGCAAAAGTACTACAACACGCGGGTAAAACTCTGCAACTTCAATATAGGAGACTACATACTGCGTAACAACGAGGCTTCAAACCAAGAGCGCCCGGGAAAGCTGGCCCCGGTCTGGGAAGGGACATACATTATCAAAGAAATCCTGGGAAAGGGCGCATACCGGCTCGAAAGGCTCGATGGCACTCCCATCCCAAGAACATGGAATGGAGCTCAATTACGCAAATGTTATATGTAGATCAATTCCAAAACTTGTAAAGAAAAGGCCTAGAGCCACTTCTAATGGAAATGATTCTCCTTTCATGTGTTTACCCTTATACTTATGAACTTCCCACTGATACCGGTATTCACCGCGTAAACGGGAAGAAGTAAGTCGTTACGTGTGGAAGGCGGAAAAAACCCGCATAAACACAACGTTAAGGGAAACCTACATGCAGGTATGATGTAAGTAAAGTTTAGCCATCCTTGTAAGTGCAAGTGACGGTATTACCCGCACAATCACAAACAAGGAAGCAAAACTTCAACCTATCATCTACCACGTTAAAAGGTTATCCTAAAAAAAAAAAAAAAAAAAAAAAAGATAAGGAAAACCTACACGCAGGTCAGATATGGGTAAAGTTTAGCCATCCTACTAAGTGCAAGTGACGGTCATACCCACACAATCACGAAGGAGGAAGCAAAACTTCACACCGATTATCTACCACGTTCAAAGGTTAACTTATCCTCAAAGATGAGGAAAACCTACACGCAGGTCAGATATGGGTAAAGTTTAGCCATCCTACTAAGTGCAAGTGACGGTCATACCCGCACAATCACGAAGGAGGAAGCAAAACTTCACACCTATCTACCACGTTCAAAGGTTAACTTATCCTAAACACTTGGAAAATTGCTAATTTAAACTAAAGAATGCAAGTCATAAAGTTTATAAAGCAAGGAATCCAATGAATCAAGCGGTCTTAGCCGCACAAAGATTTACATTTCATAAATATTCGTTACAATGGCTGGGTGACTACCCGCCTACAAGAAAGTAAATCTATACAAACTAAATCTATCCTAGCGGCGGGAAGGGATTTTCATAATCAAGCTTCAGGACCACTTCCACTTGGACCCGCCCCATCAGTAGAGCGTGGCGGTTCAAGGAAAGCCTTGAGGATAGCAAGTCCATCATCAGCAGCAGCGACTTCCTTCACCTTCTCCACCACCGGATGCGGAAAGGCGGCATATTGGTTCACCGCTTGGTCATATGCAGCTTCGGTGTCCACATCGAACAAAGGGAAGTTGGAAGGCGGGAAGCCTCTCTCAACGAACCCTAGACCAAGCAGGAAGCCGGCCTTTTCCCCATCCTCATGAGAAGCGTTGAGGGCTGCGCTCATGGCATCATCGTAGGTAGTCTCTGAGAAGACCCGACGCACAACCTACAAAAAAAAAAAAAAAAAAAAAAAGATACAAGTGTCAAAACACCTTTTCTATGAACAAAGGAAAGCGTGAAGACGTAAGGATAAACATACCTGAGACAACGCTTCTCGAAGAAGCCATTCCTTGGCAACCAGAGCTTCTTTAAGGGCGGCTTGAGCTTGGGTGCAGGCGCGTTCGGCTTCGCTTTTGTTAAGGTTGGCAAGTAGCACTTCCTTTGCGGCAGCCTCTTCGACGCCCTTAAGCTTTCGCTCAGTATGGTCAAGCACACCCCTCTGGTCCAAGATCTCCTGGAGCTTCTTGGCATCTTCCATTGCCAAGGCATCATGAGCACGTTAGAGAGCCTCTAATTTGGCCTTGAGCTCCTCGTTCTCCATGCGTAAAGGCTCAGCAACGG
Source organism: Bidens hawaiensis (assembly GCF_021521415.1). Taxonomy (NCBI): domain Eukaryota; kingdom Viridiplantae; phylum Streptophyta; class Magnoliopsida; order Asterales; family Asteraceae; genus Bidens; species Bidens hawaiensis. Next base: position 11,208 of record NW_027500399.1, read on the forward strand.
CTTCAGCCTTGGTGGCCCTCTCGGTCGCGTTCCTCGCAGTCTCCTTAGCTAGCCGAAGCTGTTCGTTAACAGCTTGGGCAGCCTTGGAGCGGGCCTCGAGTCGCGCTTGAACCTCGACCTCAAGGGCCTTGAAGGCCTTCTCCTTCTCCGCAGCAGCTGCGGACAGTTGTTGGTTCTCCTCCCGAAGAGCCCGCGCTTGGGATACGTCCTTGGCGCGAGCTGCTTTCAACTTGTCGTTTTCACGACAAAGCAGCTCGACGCGCGGCTGCATCCGGGCCTGGAGAACCCGAAGCTCATTGGTTAGCCTACCCTCCTGGTAGCTAGCCATGGCTTCCCCCAACGCACCATGGGGAGCAGCGTGGCGAGCCCATTCCACGCACTCCACAGGGGTACGAAGGGTTGTTCCTCGGCGGATGTTCCATCGCGGAACATACACTTCATTGGAATCCGACACTGCAAAAGAAACAAAGCAGTTAGGAAAAGATGGAAGAAAAAAAATATAAGTCAAAAGAACCCTACGCACCTGTAGGGTCGATCACAGGCCGATAGCCACCGAACCCATCGCCTGAACCTAAGGGAAATCCATCCAAAAGGTCGGGCAGATGGGAAGGTGGCAAAGATTGGCGAGAAGCCCTGCGCGTACCTGATGGGCCGGCTGTCGTTGCCGGTGGCGGAGGCATAGTAGTGGCCGCCGTGGTCGCCGTCCGGGTCGCCGCCGCAGAATCTGCAGCAATCGTAACCGCCGGCTCGGTGAAAGATGCTGTAAAAATCGCACTTACCACCGGCGGTGACGTCATCTCGGCCGGAACAGTCGGCTCAAAGGAGTGAGCAACTGATCTGGCGGAAGCAGGCGCAGGCGCCTGGGTCGTCGCCTCAGGTAGGCTGACCAAGCCTACCGTCATCGGCGGAGAGGTACTCCTCTGCGCTCCACCCTGGAATGCGTCAACATCCACGCCTGCACAAGAAGATAAGTGTCAAGTTTATAAAGTGAAATCTACAAAGATAAGAAGGATGTTTGTACTTACGGGTTCTCTTGAGCTTGAACGTACGGACGGGCGGGGACGAATCCGATGGAGCCGGTCTCTTGACGCCGGCCACCGTCGTCGCCATTGGTACTTCGGAGGTAGCAGTCGTAGCCTCCGGAACAGTGGTCTTCTCGCCACCGGGGTTCCCCGCCACCTTTTCATTATCTGACTCACTGTCAGATAGGACCACTGGATCGGCCGTGGAGGCCACCTTCTCCTTCCCTTTCCCACCGGCAGCCCTCTTCTTCCGCACCAACGGAGGACCATCTGCGGATTCCTCAGAAGAAGACAGGATGTCAGGAATTCCAGCAGCGGGTACAGCATTGAGAGGGGGAGGATAGAATAACGCCTTACCTGGCCGCCGGTGGCTCAGGATCTCGTGGCCCAGCGGATAGACCTCCACAAACCGATCCGCTGTTTGCTCCAGGATGGGCAACTCGTTCTCGTCTAGAGCACGAGTACCCACCCGCATGGGACCGTCAGCTTCCCGCGGGTACAGGAGCGACTCCAAATTGTTCCCCTCTGAAAGAAAAGAAACAGTTAGAAGACAAACTCAAAGCAGCAAAAAAGACTTAAGACATACCATAAGGAATAGAATTCAAACCGTATTCGAGAAGGATGGGGAACCGAGACGCCTCCTTCCATACCCGGCTCATCCCCAGCATTACCATCCCGGACTCCGGAAACCGGTAAACCGGAGACTGGACAAGAGATATCTTCGCGAACCATTCCGCCTCCTGATAGCTGGAAGCGTGAAGGCTCGGAAGCGCTTGCCCCTTCTTGAACTTCATGTCAATGGGGATGGCGCGGGCAGAAATGTAGAAGAACTCCCGCTTCCACGATCGGAGACTGCGCTCGGTCGCGCAAATCTTCAGACCCTTGATCCGGGTCGTCAGGGTGTACCACCCCTGGATGCACCTCCAAGTATAGAAGGTCATCAGGCGGTCCACATAGGGCTCAATGCCCAGAATTCGGCACACCCACTCGAAGTGCCGAACCTTGGCAATCGCCATCGGATGCACCTCGGTCAGGTGCACACCGTGCCTCTCCAGGACACGGTACACAAACTTTGTCAATGGGAACCTAAGGTTCCCATAAACAAAGAATGCAGCATATACCCCGATCTTGCCACTGGGGGCATCGTACACAGTCTGATGAGGTTCAGGAAACTCAGGCTCAAGAGACTCAAGCATGAATTTCCTGACAACATACTGGTACAGATCGATAGGTAGAGCACACTGGCACTCGCCAGCAGTACTCCTATCGTCGACTACAGCTTCCGCATCATGAGAAGACATTGCAGAAGAAGAAACGATTTCGGAGGAATGCTCAATTAAATAAGAGAGTATTCACCAGAAATCGCCTTAGAGATGAAGAGAAGAGGTGAAGATGTGAATTACAAAGGACCCTCTCCCCCTTTATATACTAATCGCAATTAATGCGATGAATTTAATGCGGAGGAGAGAGAAATCAAAGGTGCAATGAAACTATGACACATGGCAAAAAGCAGGCTGGCAACAGCTGTTGACAGGACGCGTACCATTAATTTCGCGGCCACGCGCCCGAAAAACAGCGCCCACGCGCCTGAAAAAGCGTCTGGAATGACCATGTACTGTCACGTCACCATAACTTCCTGCACGTCCTGACACAGTCAGAAGAAACCGTCGCACGACGTTTCAGATATTTGGACTGTTCCTATCTTCCCACCAACTCTTCGAATTTCGAAATTCAAAATTCAAAAAAGATTCAAAAGTAAGCGGGAAAACACCCCTTACCTTGGCAAACAAATAACCGTCAGACGGATGCGGGTACAGTGTTAAGGCAAAACCCTTCACATACCTAGCACCCGCAGGGAATTGAAGCCAAGAATACCTTGGCAACCAAGTAACCATAAGCCGGGTGCGGGTACAGTGTTAAGGCAAAACCCTTCACAAACCTAGCACCCGCAGGGAATTGAAGCCAAGAATACCTTGGCAACCAAGTAACCATAAGCCGGGTGCGGGTACAGTGTAAAGGCAAAACCCTTCACAAACCTAGCACCCGCAGGGAATTGAAGCCAAGAATACCTTGGAAGTAAAGTAACCGTAAGACGAGCGCGGGTAGTGTTAAGGCAAAACCCTTCACATACCTAGCGCCTCGCAGAAAATTGAAACCAAGAAGGATCTTCTGGGCAATGCTTGCGGATAGAGGAGTAACATCCCCGCATAATGGGAACGTCGAGAATTATGTTGTTTGAAACTCCGTGATGGAATTGGTGGTCTTAGCATAATTGATCACTATGTTGAAAACCACCAAGACCCCATGGAGACTATATACAAGTAAGACTCAACGCTCCTGACTCGCGAGAAGGTTACATACCTACCCGCATCATACCCAAAGATCAAGCAAAAAAAAATCGGGAATTTTTGCAAGTGACATTAGGAAACCCGCGGGAAGAATCCCCACGGAGAACCTTAAAACTAAAGACCTTTTCAAAACCCCTTGCTTAAAGTCCAAAAGTTCACCTCACTTTATTGAACATTCATGAGAAGAACATTGGACTGGGTGGACTTGAAGAGGTAGGTCCCAGCAGAGCCCAGTTGGTCCCGCAAGACTCACCTGGAACAGGGACGTCTGCGCAAAGGCCATCTGCTCCCGCAGGACCCACCATGCTCAGAGAACCTTACGCGCAGTACGCAAGCTGTACACGCAGGGAAAGCCTCCCAATGGTGAAGTACCCCGCCTGTTCCCGCAGTTGCGGATACAAGCCATCAGGGAAGGCTACCCGCAGACAGCAAGGCTACACGCACAAGACAATAGACACTTCAGTAGTCACATGAAGGAATGAGCAAGGCGGGAACAATCCCGCCAAAGTGAGCCAGTCCGTATGATTCTGAAAGATCTGTACTATACCTACCAAGGTATGGATAGGACAGACAATCTGACCAGAACAGCCCATGAGCCAATCACAGGGTGACAGCTCACCGACAACAGTACGAGGAGGAGCACCCTCTAGTACTGTTTGTCACTATTAGCCGCTGCCTACTCACCAACCCTTACTGCGGGGCGTGCGCAGCCTACAGTTGGTGGAATAGTGTTACTGTTGGCCGTAACCTATTCACCAACCAGCATGGCCGGCGTATAATCCACAGTAGGTGGGACGTGCATGATCTACAGTTGGTGGAATAGTGCAGCCGACTTTGTTACTGTTGGCCGTAACCTATCCACCAACCAGTATGGCCTGTGCACAGTCCACTGTTGGTAGAACAGGAATACTATTCAGCCGGCTGTACCTTCTAGGAAACCTACCTTCGGCTATAAATACTCCAACACCTTGGAATGGTAAGATCATCTGCTATCCAGTTATCTAGCAATCTCTTAATATACACTTATATTCAGAGCAATCTAGTCTGATTCTCACGCCGGAGGGTGGTCACAAGGAGGAACCCCCCCCCCCCTTCTCAGTGACGAGCTTACGGTGTTTGTTTTGCAGGTCTCCTGAAGAACAGCCTTCTCAGTTAGATCTCATCCGTGGGAAACATTACTTAACCCCCAGATTATCTATAATCTGTCCCGGGTTCACTTAGTGTTTCTTCATGGCGCCAACGTTTTACGAAGATTAATTTTGTGTTATTAACACCATTTAATCAATTGTAAATACAGGATTTACCAAAAATGGAAAACGCATCTGTAAATTCTATAAACGAAGCCGATTCCGCTCGTTTATAAAACCTGTCCGACTCGTAAACCATTCTCCTTCACTCGAAAGCTATCTCTGACGTGTCAATTTTAACCATTGCCGCTGCATTGGGTCCGACGAAGTTCTACATATTATTGAATATAACACCAATTAGAGGTAAGGTTCACACCCTTCAAATCGCCTTTACTCCCTGATCAAAAGCCGCACGCTTTTGAAATCAAACAGACATCAGATTATGTAAATTCTATAAAAGATATTGATGGGATTTTGGTTGTTTAATATGGAAAACAATACCTAATTCCGTACATGTTTGTATGAAATATTTTTTATTGAATAAAATTGTTTACATTAAATTAATTTTATATAGGCTTTATGAAATTAAAACGTTATATCTTGTTTAAGCTATTTTATTTTTTGATTATTATTTTATATTTTAATTCCTAAATACATAAGCTATTTAGACTAACGAAATTGATATGATACAAATAATGTTTATTAATTCATATAAACTATTTTCTTATACTGAAAATTTTGATTGGTCTTATAGACGAAGAGGTTATAAAATATTATTTTGAATACATATACTTTTATTTCGACAAAAACGTTGACAGAGTAGTTCAAACGTCAACTCATGCAACAAGGATTCACCTTCGGTTTTTGCTCTGTCATTAAATCATCGCGTAAAATTTTTCGTGTGTGTATATGTAAATATATACACAAATTGTTTCTATTCATCTAAGCCAACTGATCACCAAATTAAGGTTTCATTTAATATATAATCTTAGATGGTGTTTTATTGTTTAAAGATTGAAAAGTATCTTGTAAGAATTTAAATTGTTTACCTTTTACTACAACTTGATGAATATATCTGAACGCTTATCGATTCCCAAATTCGTTATAAACCCATGCTATCATGTGTTTTACGTTATATCGTTAGAAGATTCATTTAGTTGTATCTTTTAAAATTAGGGCTTCTCGTGGAACAAACTAACGTTTTTGCTTTAACCACCTTCCCGATACCGCCGTTGCGTCACCGTCTACCTTGTTCTTTAAGGTGAGTAATCACATGCCCCTTTTCCTAATTTTGTTTTGGGGGCATTATGCGTATTAGAAATTATTATAGTTATTATACTATCATACTAAAAAAAATCCATTATTTGCGTGGTTGTGATATTGCTCGATTAATTATAGATTGCTATATGAATTATGTGTTTACTAATTTTATGGTTGGTTGATATCTCATCCTCATCCTCATAGTATGATCATACGCGGATGGAGTAACTCGACACCGTTTGTGTTGAGGGGAAAATACACTTTTATTCTATGTTGTTTATTGTTTGCGAATTCGTCCGAGTAGGCATGTCCGAAATCTATTGGCATGATTGAAAATACACATATACTTGTTTCTGTTAATCGATGGTATTTACCTGCGCATGGAATTGTTTATTTCTCATTACTATTATTACTATTATACTAGACAATGGTTACTTTCTCGACATGTGTTGTTGACAAATTATTTTAACACATAATGCAGATTGTTATATGAAGTGAAGAATTAGTTTGGACTTAGGCTAAAATTATAAAAGTCTAAATGTTGTATTAATTTCTTTTTCATTTGAATTAGTTGTGTACAATTTTTGTGAATAAATAAACTTAGATATTGATACTTATTATTATTTTTAGTATCTTTGAGTTATGATACAAATATTGTCGCGCCCCGGCATGTTCTGCTGTTAGGTTGGGGTGTGACAAAACACAGTTGTAGGAAAAACCAACTATCTGGCTTATCTTGTTTCTTTTTAATTTTAATGAATCTTACAATGTAAGTTATATCCTATGAATTTAAGAACGATGTTTATGAGAAACGCAAATCCTAATGCGATAATCAATTTCCATAGAAAAAAGTTCAAAAGAAATTGTTAGTGCATTGTTTTTTTCGTCTCGGTCTTCATGTAAAGGGCATGAAGACCGTTATGTAATATTATTAATGTAAAGGGCATTTTTGTCTTTATACCTATCCATTCGTTATGTAATATGTGTTCATTTGTTATAGATGTTTCACGAGTGAACTCATACGTTATATTATATGGCCATTTCGTTAACAATTTTTAACGAATGAGTCTAATCGTTATTAGTTAAGTACCATTCGTTATGGAATGTTAACGAATGAGGTATAGAGAATGAGTCATTCACTATACTGTTGAAGTAATGTCAGGAAGGAAGACGAATGAGTTCCATTCGCAATGGTATGTATAACAAATGGACTTCATCTTCTATATATAGGTTGTTCCTGAAACTTAATTAACAAGTGTGTTGATTACTATTCATGTGAGTCGTTACTCTGCCCAATTCACCTCTCACCACAAACACTTTGTTCACTTAACCTATCAATCACCAATAACATATCAAGAACTAGATCCGTTCATGTATAACAGTATGAATTGATTTGTATCTGTTGAATTAAGTCTCTCTCAAGTGGTATCAAAGCTGAGCGTTCAATTGTGTAGGTGATTTACTTGTTAATTATGATGAATTGATGAGAATTAACTGAGAATTTGGTGTAAACTGAGATCTGAAACTATTATTTTGATTTTGAATCAATTATCCATGTGAGATGGATAACTGAATCTATGTTGTGTTATATTTCGTTCGTAATCAGATTGATAATATTCGTGTTAGTTTTAATTGGATTATTGTTGGTTAATTGAGTGGCATTGAAACGGAATTGGTATTGGTTATAACTGAGGTTTATGCTTAAAAGTGAATTAGATTTTGGAAGAATTTGGTTCAAATTTGGTAGTCTGGATATGATAAGGTTTGTTCGTGGGGTTCGTACGAGTTGATTAAGCTAGTATATGTTAATTTTAGTTGAGATATGGACAAGTAATCCATTGTAAATCATTAGTTTGGATTCAAGTTTGAATATAGATTTGAAGATCTGGAAATTGTACTTGAAGGTATGAAGATCCCATTTGTTACAATATAACGATCCATTCGTTATACTGTATTTGCCATTCGCTATCAACCTATTGCCATTTATTGACACGTGGTAGGTTGTCACAACTGATCGTTCGTGTACTTTTGATCATTCATTTTCAAGTTCCTATTCGTGATCAACTCATTCGTTACAGAAACATCATCTGTAACAGACTGATTCGTTACCTTATTCGTTACTAGATTTTTTAACTTATAGTTATTCGCTACCTCATTCGTCTAGTCATCCATTATGCCATCCATTATTCTATTCAATATGCTATTTGTTTGGTCATTCGTATGTTGATTCATTACACTTGAATCATCATTAGTGATAAATATTCGTTACAAAAGTGGTGTCATTCGTTACATTGATTCGTGATACCTTTCGTTACCATAACCTTATTACCTCATTCATGAATTGTTCACCATTCTTTACTAAACTCATCCATTCATTACAGAAAGTTTCATTTTAAACCGTTAAGTTTTAAACCTAGACATAAAAAACCTAAACTTGAACTTGTTGATCATTTAACCTATATTTTTGACATGGTTAACTTTTATGCGTTGGCATCTCAAAACATGAGGATGCAACAAATGCTTCACTTAGACGCTGAAATCGGTTCACATTCTAAATGTCCCTGACTCATGAAATTTAGTGACTTTGCTAAGTGGAAACCAAGATTCCGAGCACATTTAGGATCCATACATCCTGAAATTTCGAGATGTCATGATGATGTGTATACTGCTCCATCGATCACTGATTCAACTACTGATTTTGAACCAAAAGCTTATTCTGCTTATACTTAGGATGAGAAAAAGGCCTTAGAAATCGAAACAAAAGCATATTCTACTTTGACAATGGATTTACCAAACAATATTTTCCACCAGGTGGGAAGTATTAATATATGTGCATCTGTGTTTCAACAAATCAAGAAGAGAAGCATGGGTAATACACAAGATAGCAAGAAGTTTATGTTAAAGTTTCGATTCAGAAACTTTTGCTTGTTAAATGGTGAAACTGTAGAAGAGATGCTGACTAGGTTTAATCATCTTATTGCTGAGATGACCTAGCTGGAAATGGAACTATCTGAATCAGATCAGATTGACACTATCAAGAATACTTTGCCAAGTTCTTATTCTACCTTTCTACTTGTGATGAAATTGAATTCATTCTTTAAATCTGAGGATTCAACGGCTATGGAATTCATGCAAAAGATAGAAGAAAGGGAATGTGACTTAAAGTGTCAGTAATTCTCGAAACATAATCAAGATCCAACTTTGTATAGAGGTTCGTTACTACCAAGTAGCTCATCTACTCCAATAATTGGTTTTCTATCTCAGACTTCATAAGAAATTCCATCTTCAGTACATGAACAAATGCCAAATGTTTGTTTCATGGCATATGGATCAAACAGTTGTTCTGGTGGAACAAATACTCCATTTTCTTGTAATGCTTCAGCTCAACCACCAATGTGAACATGAAAGAAGTTGAGCAACACTTTTCTTTTCTAAATGCTTTCATGAGTTCTATGAGAATTTGGTGAGTGGCAAAATTGCCACAAGTGAGCTTACTGATGAAGATTATGACTAGATCAATCAGATGATTTGGAACTGATAGATTTGAAATGGAATATTTCGATGATTATTCGTAAGGTAAAGAAATTCCTGCAGAGGACGGGAAAAGATCTACCTACCTTGAATAAGAGAGTTGGTTTTGATAAGCTTAAGGTAAGATGCTGTCAGGACCAACCTATTAATCACAAAATCAGTCTAGTAACCAACAATAGCGTGTTGAAAAGACGGTTATGAGGTATGGTCCTGTGAAGATCCAATGAACATCACAGGCAGAACCAATGATATTAAAAAGGTTGCTACATGAACATAAATAAAAAACACACAAAGTCACTCAAAAGGTCTATTAAGGTTTCTAGGTGGAATGTTTAGTGTCAGGCTTCTTTCCATACGAAATATTCCTTTTAATAGAAAGTGTCAACCGTCAAATCAATCAATATTTTCTCAAGTTCCGTTGTCATAAATGTGCCCTAAAGTTTCCTTAAATAGGCACACCTGCCACCTTCTAGAAACCCTAATGATTGAAATATAAAATATTCAAACGTATTCAAAAATATTACAAGTGTAAACTAGTGGTCAAGTAAGCTTGTAAGCTTTTATCCTTGTCAAGCAGACCTCGTAACCATAAGTATGCTTGGTACTGTTCTCTGAGTAGGCTAAAGAATATTTTCCTAAGAAAATATTCTTCAAATAGACTTCAATCTTCGTGATGATATCAAATTTTGCTCGATAAAATCCTACGAGCAAACTTGTTCTTCATTGATCCCTTCAACCTTTTGTCTTGAACTTATTTGAACAAGTTAAGTGTGCTGGTGACACTGTAGCTTGCTCGAAGTTAAACCTTGCTTGTTGGAAGTCCTTAGAATAATTTCATCAATAACTTCCTTCAAGTGTGCTTGGACCACTGTTAATTATTAAACCTTGCTTGTTCCACCAAAGTACTTAGTTTTCAGTATGGTTAAGTCAAGGGTTTGCTTTGAAACAAACCTTGCTTAACTTAATGAACAACCTTTCTTGATGCAGTATAGTTTTCTCGAACTTACACTTAGAAGAATTCTAGAAGATAACTTTGCTCGAAAGTAAAATACCATGCTTGAATAAGTTCTAGGCTTACTCGAAGTACCAATTTTGCTCGTATTCCATACTTAGCTATTTCTTGAGGATGTTGAGAAGATTCCAATCTTTTCTTTGTCGAATCTTGATCCCAACAATCTCTCCCTAGATTGGAACAAATTCAGATGCACCAAAACACCTGTAGACTACTTTCATTTTTCAAAATACACATCAAATTCTAAAGGAATAAATTACATTTCTTAAAGAAAATTTACATATTCAAACGGCTGTCACAAGGACATTACATATCAAATTCAAACAAAAAGCTTTATCTTCTTAAGCTTACAGTTTCATATCTTCTATCAAATTTGACTACAGCTGCCTTCTGTTGAAATAAAGAGATCTCCCTGTGGTGTGGATGCTGAGATGAAAGATTCCATCTTATAATATCTTTGAGGTCATCCACATGGAGATACACTAGTTCTGTATCGTATTCAATAATCCCTAAGGCCAATCTTTCTGAATTTCTCAAGTTAAATGATTGAGTTTTTTGTTCATAATGTATCTTAGAAATTTTGCCATTTTTCTGAACTTCACAGTTTGGCCTTGTCATCTGCTGCTTCATGCCGATACACTCTTTCATTGTGCCTAAAGGATAAAAGGATTTTCTTGATTGTTTGTCGGACAATCCAGTCATCCTGATGTCACTCATCCTCCTCTACCTTTTTGTTCTTTCAGCTTCTGTGTACTCCAGCTTCCTTTTCTTGTTAAGTAAAGGAAATCCCTTCCTAGATTGTTCTTTCAAGAACTTAGAAAGTTCATTCCTTTGTTGTCCTGCACGTCTGTTTCTTTGCTGGTAATCATACATATGTATTCTGTCCAACTCCTCCAATTTTTCTCTATTAAAATCTTGAAAATCATCTCTGAACATAACAGTGTTCAACTCACCACTTGACATAATGACTTTGAGAGTTTTTGTCCTTGAGTCGAAGCATAGGTTCTTTGGTAGGTCCACATTTGAAGTTCGCCTTTGTTATCTCTGCATGCCTGACCTGGTGGTTGGAATAGGGACACTTACAGTGGAAGCCATTGATGTATATTATCTTTTAGTTTGGGGTGTTCTCACATGCCCTTTAGCTTCATATAACTTCACAATCTCTTTTTTTCTCATCATCATCATATCCCTCAACCTTATTTTCTTCAGTGAGACAGTTTCTTTCTCTCCTCCTCAGCTCTCATATCCCTCAACCTCTTTTGTCTTAATTGTTCTGCAACACCATCAACTTCTTCTTGCAGTTTCTGTGATATGTTTTTGAAATTTTCATTAACTTCCTTCCTACTCATGGAATCAACAATCTCATAGTCAAATCCATGTTTAATCGAGAACCCACACTTTCCTCCAAATCTACTAAATATCTTATCAGTTAGTTTTTGTTGATCAAAGTATCTTCTTTGTATTCTCGTTTTCTCTTCTTCTTGAACTCTTGCTTGTGCAGCATTGTATATGTTTTCCAAATCTTCATAGCTCATATGGCTCAGTTGCTTTTCAAAGAAATTATGGAGCCTGGGATAAGTAAGGTACTGCTTTGTATTTCTTTCTCTTCTCTCCCTTATTTTTTCACCTTCTCTCTTTTCTTTTCAAACAATAGGTCCAACTCCTCTTCACTCATTTCAACCAAATTTTCAAATTCAAAACCTTGTCCCATAAGACTTATAATTCTCGGATCCTCTCTCTTCAATTCATCAAGTCTGGCCTGTATTTTTTCCCTGTGAACCTCAGTTGAATGTATTTGAGGAGAAGCATGTTATTTCTCTTCATTTTTCTTGTCATCACCTTCTGAAGAGCTACCTTATGTCCTTTGGGCTGATAGGACGACACCCAAGAATGCAATAGGCCAAACACCCTTCTTATTGGTGTTTAGATCCGAAGCAGTAATCCCTGCAGAGATGGTGGTTCCTATAGCCAAAACAAGCATCAGTGATCCTGAAGGCAATAGTGGAATCCTTCTTGAAGATTTAGACATTGTTGAAGAACTTAGAGATCTAGCTAAGATCAGGATGGTGGCATATCAACAAGGGTAGTTGGGGTATACAACAAAAGTATAAGGATCAGAAGATTTCAAGAGGATATCTGGTCTTGAGGAAATCCTTCCAAAACACAACCAATCCGGTAGATGGGAAGCTAGCACCCAAGTGGGAAGGTCCTTATCTGATTGAATCAGAAGCAGGAAAGGGGTTATATCATTTGCTCACTATGGAAGGCAACAGGTTACCGAGAGCATGGAACGCCATCCACCTCAAGAAGTATTTTTTCTTATCAGGATTAAGTATCCTCTGAGGATCTAGTATCCTTTAAGGATCTAGGATCCAAAAATCCGTAATATATATCTAATCACTTATTCATTCAAGATTTTTATTTGTTTAAGGATAACATATTCTTGACATTTGTTTTTTTCCAAGTTTTAAGTAATAATGCAGGATATTAGTAAGATGTTCAATGGCTAAGAGGTTAGCCACTTCTCCTTCATATTTATGGTATTTGCTATTTCCCTTGGCATAGCCCACAATTAAGGTATGACCCCAATGGTCATTTCTTCCAAGTCCCATTAAAACCTAAATATTAGTGGCACAAACGTTAAATATCACTAAAAGTGTATGCCAAGAAAATGTGGCATACATGAAGTGACATTAAAACCTAAATATTAGGGGCGCAAATACTAAATGCCTCTAAAGTCTGTCCCAAGCAATGTGTCATATGTAAAGTGCCATTAAAACCTAATATAGTGGTACAAGAGCTAAATGTCATTTAAAATATGTGCCACTAAAAGGCATTTTTTTGTAGTGAAGTGGAAAATTTGCAATAAGCACCAAGTTGGTTTTCAGGAATAAGAAGGATTGTCTTGAAGAACAAAGCAATACTAGTTGCACTAGGATGTTTACAGTAACACGGGATTGATTTTGAAGAGTTGTTTGCTCCACTATCAAAGCAAGAAGCTATCATAATCTTCTTAGTTTATGTTGCTTCTAAAAATATCAGAGTACTTCAATTGGATGTCAAATCTGCTTTCTTGAATGAAAAGATAAAAGAGGAGGTGTATGCCACTCAACCTCCAACTCACAAATAATTCCACGAATATTAAAAAAATAAATAGGAAAAACAATGTTTCCCCAAAGTTACGAATAACACTAAATTTTCTCTCTTTACCCTATATTTTTCACTCACAACCTCACCATAAAATTTGTAAATTTCTCCCACATAATTTTAAAGGATTGGTTGGGAATGCTCTAAAACCCACTATGATACTTATGACATAGTACAAGCATGAAGTCAAACATAGTCAACATAAATGCAATAATGTGTCTACTTCTTCTGATGAAAATCAAGCTGATGATCTGGTTATTGAACTTGACAGTGATGTTTCATCTCATGAACTTGGTGAACATTACACTAATTTATTTGATAATGTTGTTGATCCTGAGAATCCAACTCTTCGGATTCATAATTATCATCCACAGGAAAACATCATTGGAGAACTTTATGTGGGCGTTCAAACACGTCATCAAGTTACTTCATCAAGTGAAAATAACATATTGTGTGCTTATGCAGATTTACATTCTTCTGGAATTTTAAATATTGCTAAATTCACTTGCTTTTTATCCCAAGTTGAACCAACGACGCCTCGTATGGCACTTCAAGATCCTTCTTGGGTAGAAGCCATGCAAGAAGAATTATAGCAATTTGCACGTTTGGGTGTTTGGGATTTAATAAACAAACCCGCTAGAGTCAAGAAAGCAATTCCGACTAAGTGGGTATTTAAATGTAAGAAAGACGATCGAGGGGTGATCGTAAGGAACAAGGCATGATTAATGGTGCAAGGTTTTCATCAGCAAGAGGGTATTGATTACACTGAAGTGTATGCACCAGTTGCAAGATTGAAGTCTATTCGGATCTTTCAGGCGTATGTTGCTTATTAAAAATATTAACGTCTATCAAATTGATATTAAAAGTGCTTTTCTCAATGGTGAACTACATGAGGAAGTGTTCGTTTTACAGCCTCCTGGCTTTGAAGATCCTGATTATCCGTACCGAGTTTACCAATTAAACAAGGCCCTGTATGGTCTACATCAAGCCCCGAGAGCTTGGTATGGCACGCTCGCCGACCATCTGACTGATAACGGCTTCAAGCGAGGGACTGTCGACTTCACTTTATTTCATAAGACTGTTGGTGATGATCTTCTCCTAGTTCAGATATTTGTTGACGATATTATTTTTGGGTCTACAAACAACACGTTATGTAAGGAGTTCGAGAAGTAAATGCAAACGAAGTTCGATATGAGCTCGGTGGGAGAGATGAATTTCTTTCTAGGGTTGCAAGTTCACCAGTCTGCGAAAAGAATCTTTATTCACCAGACCAAATATGTGAACGATGTCTTGAGCCGAGTCAAGATATCTGCCGGAAAAATCCCTTCAACTCCTCTCCCCGTGGATCACAATTTATCACCGGATGAATTGGAGGATACCGTTGATCCTAGCCTCTATCGTGCTATGATCGGATCTTTAATGTATCTAACGGCTTCTCACCCCGACATTATGTTTGATGTTTGTCTTTGTGCTAGGTTTCAAGCAAGTCCACGAGTGACTCATCTAGTTGCGGTTAAGTGAATTCTTCGGTATCTGAGGAGAAATCCAGACATCGGGTCATGGTACCCCAAGGACGATAACTTTGAGCTTACTGCCTTTTCAGACTCGGACTACGGAGGTTGCAAGATCAACTTCAAATCAACCATGGTAGGGTGTCAATTCTTAGGAAACCGGCTTGTTTCCTGGCAGTGTAAGAAGCAGACGGCGGTCTCTACTTCAACCACTGAGGCAGAATATGTTGCAGCCTCGAGTTGCTGTTCCCAGGTTTTGTGGATTCAACAACATCTGCGCGACTACAGTTTGAAGTTTCTTACTACTCCTATTTTGATTGATAACTACCATAAGTATAACAAAGAATCCCGTACAACAATATAAAACGAAACATATCGAAATTCGATATCATTTCATACGGGATTGCTTTGAAAAGAAATTAATCGACCTTGAGAAAGTACATACTGATTTTCAGAAAGCCGATCTATTTACCAAAGCCTTTGACAAAACTCGTTTTCAATTTGTGCTTGGTTTAAATGGATTGAAGACCCTTGCTGATATCCTGAAACAAGGATAACTATCTTTCTTTTCCGTTTATTTTTATTTGTTTATTTTTAAAATTTATTTTGTTTGGGGTTTTAGGTGATTAAAAAAATCAAAAATATTGTGCTTTTCGTATGTATAGATAAAATCCAAAAACATTGAAAAATTAGAAAAATCAAAAATATTGTGCTTTTCTTGTCATTATTTTAAATATTTTGGAAAATCCAAAAACATTATAAAACTTTGAAAAAGACAAAAAGATTGTATTTTTAGTTTGTACTTAAAAATCCGAAAATCCAAAAAGATTGTGATGTTTCTTTGTTTATAAGAAAATCGAAAAAGACAAAAAGATTGTGTTTTATGAATGTATAGAGAAAACCAAAAAAGATTTTTGCATACGTTCGCTGAAAACTATGTCAATTACTCAAATTTGAAGGACATGTATTTGTATATGTTTGGTCCTGATATTTACTTGTAAATGTTCGGGATAGCCATTCACCTGATAATGGAAAGTAGTTGGGGAGTTCGTTATGCGTTATTACATAATTTTCTCGTTCAAAATCATGTCGGTTATTTAAGTTTGTGAAGCATACTTGCATGTTTTGGTCCTATTATTATCTTGTGAATTGATAGGTTAGTCATTTATTTATAGACTTAATGTAACTGGGGCGATTAAATTTATTTTGTTTTATGCTCCTCAAAATTTTGAGTTCTTGAAGCAAAAAGAGAAAATGATAGTACATTGATTGTTTTTGACCCCATATCCAGTAAGAAATAAGCTAAAAAGACTGTGTGCTTAATTGCATTGGTACATTGGTAGGTCTTAAACAAACTGTTAGAGTAAAGTATGTGATATAAACATAAAGAAATTCCAAATTGAAAGAGGTGTTAGCCTCTAGGAAAAATCTCGGTGAGGATGGCAGAAATGTAATAACCTGTCATACTCAAGCCTTATATTTGTTTGATCACCCAAAAATAAAATAAAGCAAATAACAAGCGTTGAGATTCTGGACATTGTGAGTCTTTATGCGGCTTAATCATCTGGGTATTCATATGCATGAATATTTCATTCGCTTTTAGAGCAAACCCAAAGTCATTAAACTTGATCACTGTTGTACCTCGTACAATCCAAATTACTGACTTGATCAAAATCCGATGTTAGTCATACTTTGTTCCTCCCTTGTGCGCGTCTCAATACCATTAAGAAACGGACCCCAGGGGATACAATGTATGTAAGCCAACAGATGGACTCGTGCATACTCACTCATAGTAAAGGAAACTCAATGCATTGCTCATAAATCTTTAAAAAAAATCAAATTTTGATCTGCAATATAATGGTTTAAGTCAAGTTTGGGTGATACGGCAAAAATCAAATTAAGCTTGAACCGACATTAGAGGCTGATAGTTTCTAATATTCTGTGCTTTAATTGAACCATTAATCATATCACAAAAACACTTGAAGGTTTGTTTTTAGATTTAGGTGGACAACAATACCAATGACAGACTTAACGTCAGTCATAATATTGCTGAAATATAAAACTGTGATGGAAGGGCAATCTGGTCAATATGGTTCTCTGCTCAAACTCACCAAAAATCCAAAAC
Source organism: Bidens hawaiensis (assembly GCF_021521415.1). Lineage (NCBI taxonomy): Eukaryota > Viridiplantae > Streptophyta > Magnoliopsida > Asterales > Asteraceae > Bidens > Bidens hawaiensis. The sequence continues at coordinate 28,291 of NW_027500399.1, forward strand.
ATATGTACTGATTTTGAAAAACCCATACAAAAATATTTTCCAGTCTACATTTTGCTTTCCGGATATTGCTTTTGTAAATATTACTTTTACGTCAAAAATCTCAAAATATCAAGAAGATTTTACTTTTCAAGTTTACATATTATTTAATTCTTTTAAGTTAAGTGTTTTTAAAGGAAAAACACGTTAAGGTATTCGATCATCGAGATATGGGTTCTCGTTGCTTTATTTAAGTTAATTGGTTTTATTTGAGTAATATTTAATTTAATTGATTTATTTAAGTTAAAATTAAATAAAATAATTAGATATTTGTGATTCGTTAAATAATAACGAATTAAGACCATTGATGGTGAATTGAGTTCCAATTCTTTAACCTTATTTCGCTTCCGCACTCTGTAATGAATGAATTTTAGTTCGTTAAGTTTTTCAAACGAATCACACTCGAATCCATTAAAGCCACGTGTTAACTTATGATAACGAACCGACTGATTCGTTATTTCAAAATTCAAACAAATCAGACGATTCGTTACATTGAGAACTGTGCAGTGTCAGATATATATAGGGATTCGTGAAACAATTCATTTCACACTATTCATTTTCTTCTTCCTTGAATACTATTACTCTGCTCAAATTTTCAAGAATCTTTGACCTTCGAATTTCAGTGTTTTGCTTATATTTTTGTGATCCTTAGGTAAAGACGATCATACATTCGTGATTTTCGTCAAATTTGTTACTGGTTTTATAGGTAAACTATGTGATTCTCTAACCGGGTGTTTGAGAGGTTTTTTAAAACCCTAATTTACTGGCTTTATACCTTATTTTGAACCATCATATTGATGCCATTGTAATCGTAACGTGATTCTGAGATCCTTTGTGATCATTGATTTGGTTTTATGTTGCTGATTAGAATCGTATCAATTTCTGATTACATGTTTGACTTTTCTAGTTCTTGGTAATTTTGACCTTGACCAATTGAGTCAAATATTAAGCCTGATTGGCCATTCGTGATGCTTAACGAATTGAAACTAATTCGTGTCCAATTTGTTATGTAATTCATACGAATCAGGACAGCGACTCAATATTTATAACGAATCAGATTAGTATTTGTTATTTATAATGAACTAGACATTAGTTCGTTAACGTTTCAGAGTAATTCTCTAGTTCTCATTCGTTATCTATTTACCTAATAGCGAAGCAGATGTTTCGTTATAACAACTCAACATTCAATATAAAGAATCAATCGGCTTAACTAATGACACTTTAATTAAATGAATTTTAATTTTAAATTTATTTAAAATTTACAAATATTATTTATATAAATATTAATTTTATGTGTTCTATTATTATTATTATTATTTATCACTAATTCTTGGTTTATTTTCATAGTAAAATGGACGATAACATGGAACAAAATCCTCCGGATGCTGATCAACAACAACATCAAGAACAAGAGTTACCATTACTTCCTTACGACACTAGGCATAAAGTCTGTTCTTTTATCGGTACGAACTTTGCGGATGAAAACTTATTTGGTCCCTTATTGACGTTTATTCGACGTTCGGCTATACACTTTGCTGTGACTGCTCAGCCGAAAGTTTATCTAAGTATTATACATCAATTCTGGAAGACGGCCAAGTATGTTGAAGTTGAAAACCATATTGAAGCTACAATCAACCAAACGCCTATCATTGTTGACACTGATGTGATCCGACGTGTGCTTCGGTTTGGAGATACTATTGATCATCCGTGCAAGTTTGATAAAAGTTTGATCAAGGGTTTGTTTCGAAGGGCATTCTATGGTGGTGACATTGAAGCATCCATGTATAACAAGAATGGATTATGCCCAATGTACAAGTATTTATTGCATGTACTAATCCATTGCTTAGGAGGACGAAAAGGTGGCTTCGATGAATGCCGAATTATGCTACAATCGGCATTTGTCGCTTTGATCCTGAACAAGCCATTCAACTTCTCAGAAATGATCTTTTATCATCTTAAGGAACAATGCCTTCAGACGGTTCAATGAAAGAAGTTTTTAATGTATCCTCGATTCCTTCAGTTGATTATTGAAGATTTGATTCCTAATCTTGTTATTGATCAAACATTAGTGGATGATGCGTTATCATTGGAACATATGTCTGCTGATATTGTACGACGGATGAAGATCTATCGGAAAGAGACACCCCTGACCAAACGTTTGATTGGTCATCTGGTGAACCCAGATTATGTATGTCCTGACAATGATCCCTGTATCCACGATGATTCGGATTCCGAACGTGAGGAAGGAAAAGGTGGGAACGAGGGTAATGGTGGTGATTGTGGTAATGGTGGTGATGGTGATCATGATGGTGGTAATGCTGGTGCTGGTAATGTTCCTATTTTACGACCTACTGAAGTTGAAGCAGCGTTAGCTGGTGCTATAGCTGCTCATCACAAACGTAAAGGGAAAGGGTTGGTGAAAGAAGGATCGTCTAAGCGTCGAGTGTCGGCTGGCGCTGGCATCTCAATTGGAGTTCAACCTCCAAGCCCGTCTATTCCTCAATGACCGGCGGTGCCGCTTACTACTAGCACCCTAGAGCTTACTTTGACGACCACACTTACGACGGATCCAAGAATTGGTATGATTCCTCATTATGTTTTATCTACAATACCAAGGCCTTCAACTGCTATGTCGGTGGTTTCTCCTACACCAATGATGATGCCTACACCACCTATGGATTTTTCATTTTTGAGGCTTAACCGACCTCAAGATCCTGTTCAACATGTCCCTGCTTCGTTTCATGCTATGACTCATGATCAACAAATGGGTATAGTGTGGAGTCTACTTCATTTGTATGAAAATCAAATGTTCGCTGATCGAATAAATCAAGAACGCATGCTGGAAAATCAAAAGAAGTTGCTAAGTTATGTATCCTTCTATCAAAAGGAAACAAAGGCTCTTCGTGAGATTGTTGAGTCTCAGGGGGTGAAAATAAAAGAACAAGATCTTATCTTGCAACTTACATGTAAGGATGATGAACTAAAGAAGCTCAAGAACGATGAAGAAGATCCAGATGCTACGGGTACTGGAGGAAGTGAGCCTAAACAAACTCATGGCTTGGCTTCTGGTGCTGGTACAAGAAGATCTGTTTCAACACACCAATGTTGATTAGGGTGCTCCAATATTTACTTAGGAAATGGTCAAAGCAGCAGAAGATCATTTGGAGAAAATTTCCAAGGGAAAGAACTAGTTGATACGAGATTTGATTCGAATCTCGGTCATCCTGTTGCTGACATTCAGAGTTAGTTTGCCCATCGAGACAAGAGATCTCGGAAGATTATTGATGCACACCGATACGTTGATCATGAATTGGAGGTAGAAGTCATTTCACGCGCCAAAGAAAATCAGATGACATCTTTCAAGGTCGTGTCTAAAGTACAAGGTGATATTATTTCTTGGCTTTTTTATTCTGATTTAAAAGTATGTATTATAAAATGGGAGAAGGGCGTTCAGTACTAAGAAAAGATATCTGACGTCCTCTCACTGCCAAGATAGGATGTACGTACTCTTGCGTATCGTCCGTTTATTAATCGTGGTGGGAACCACCAAGCAAGTTGGTTTCACCAACACTTGCTGTTCGAGGTGAAAAACGGTTTTAAATTTTTTTAAGCCAAAAATTCCAATCCGCAAGCGTATCGACGAGGTCGATCCAAGAATAGGTTGGAGAAAGTTGGTTTTTAAGGTAAAGCCGCCAATGACCATGAAGCGTGTGCCGGTGAAGACTTTGAATCAACACATGTATATATCCTTCAACCGCTAGTACTACGACAACAAGACTGGCGAGGCCGTTATTGTGCTAGGTAAAGGTTTAAAGACCGAGCTGATAAAGATCATCGATCCAATGTGGCTCGTGAATTTGACAGAGACAGACAATGACGTGCTATTTAAGAATAAGATATTGATAGAGCGTCGTGAAGATTATGACCTAGCAATGCAATTTCAACGCGTTGTTAGGGTGTGTCATGAGCATGGTATTCACAGCTGCAGAGATTGGCAGACAAGACGCTTCAAGTAATTTAAAGACAACAAGCTCAAGACGAGGGGGTGTCTGTTAGTACACGGTTTTGCGTCTCGAGTCTTTGTATTTATCCTTAATGTATTTATCCTTTATTTAAATTAAAAGATATTTATATCTTATTAGTTCGTTAGTAGAACAGACTAGTTCCTTAAGGATGTTTAACGAACTAGCCCTTAAGTTATGTTACCTTCTGATTCATTAAGGATGTTTAACGAATTAGGGGGTAATTCGTTAAGTTAAAGATAACGAATTATGCTAATTCGTTAATGTGGATGACGAAGTGGAAATTCTAACGAATGGGAGGCCATTCGTGAAACTGTTATAACGAATTAGAAATGGTAATTTATAACGAACTGATGGTTGACATTAGAGCACGAACTAAGTTAACGAATTGGAGTTGTTTATAACGAATTGAAAGGTGATTCGTTAAATATATATATATATATATATATATATATATATATATATATATATATATATATATATTTGGCGGGAAATTTTTTCTTACGCGAATTTTTTCTAGAATACTTCTCGTGATTGAGATTTCATTCTCGAAAATTTTGGCGATAATATTTATTTTTCGAAAATTTTCGATGAATTTTTGGTGGGAAAACCGGGAAAAATTTTCTTAATCGAAATTTTTCTGGGATGTTCCTAATGTATTGGGTACCATTCTTTTCAAGTTTTGGTAATATATTTTCCGGCCGACTTTTTACACGTTTCAGTTGGCCGAGGGGGAGTCCGCGAGTAATTAAAGGAGGAGCTTGTTTGTGAGTTTTGAATATTGTTCAAGACCTTGCTTATTTTGTCAAGAAAAGGGGGAGATAAAACTTTCATTTGAGTTTATTTAGCATGTATCTTCCTACGTTTGCAAGGTTTCTTGAAAAATTACTGCAATTCGGGTGGTAATTCATGCTTCCAAAGCTACGTTTGACTGAGTTCAAGACTGCAAGTGTTATTCGATTGGTGATTGATTTGTTCAAAGATTAAAACCTAACTATGTGGGATACGAGTGTCTGTCCCGTTTACTTTTTTTTGAGGGACTTTGATCCTGACTATGTTGGCTACGAGTAAATGGCGGATTACTTCTGTTGAGGGGGACGATTCTCGATTGGGTTGATCTTATTGAAGAATATACGAGTCTTGTCATTAGATTGAAGAATTTGATCATTTGGGGTTTATTAATGGAGGTTGGAACTCTGAATTATATGCCCAAACATTAGTGCATCTTTGCGAATGAGATGTGGAAGAGCTTCAAAGAGTATATTTGGGATACGCGTTATCAAGAGAGAGAAAACCAAAGTGAAAGACGTTGAATGATCGGGTTTTTCATGAAGATGTGTGACGAGGTTAAACGTAAAGATATGTTTTTCTTTACCGGTGCTGACAGATAGTTGATGACTTGTTGCTGATTGTTGAAAGATTGAACCATATCATACGCCAATGGATGATCGGGATGATCTCCAAGAGTTGCTCACTTTGAGGGGATGATCTGATATGAGAGGCTACAGTTTGTAGGTTTGCTGAAAAGATTTAAAGATTGTCTGTTTGCAAAAGCCCGAATATCATCAGTCAAGGGGGTGTCTGTTATTGCACAGTTTTATGACTGGTGATTTGCACTTAAATTATTCAAGATTAAAGTATTCGATAGCTACGGAAAAGGGGGGTCTGTTAGTGCACGGTTTTGGTGTCCGTAGCGATCGAATAAGTTATTGATACTTTAGAATGTATATTTAATTTAAATGGCCCATTCACTATGGATTGTATAGCGAATGAGGCCTATTCGTTTGTTATTTGGCTAGTTCGTTAAGGTATTACCATTCGTTATTGAAGCATAACGAATGAGGGCTAGTTCGTTAAGGTATTACCATTCATTATGGAAGCATAATGAATGGAGTCTAATTCTTTATGAAGGTATAATGAACTATACTTAACTTAACGAACTAGAGCATGTGGCCTATATATAGGTTGCTCATGCTCATAATTTAGTAATGTACATATTTAGAGAGATCTAGATCTAAATTATGCTCTCCTTAAGTTATTCCATCCACCATAATGTATTTACTCTAAATTATCAATAAACTATTTATTTAAAGTATTCATCTCGTATTATGTAATCGATGTATCGACGCGGCTAGATCCTTGGTAGGTTCACTCAATTGGTATCAGAACAAACGGCTGCTCACGGTGCGTCGGTTAAGGTATGAATCTGAGTTAAATCGTGTTCTTCGTGTTCATCGGATTTTGGTCAGATCTGGAGTAGATTAATGTGTTATTGGTGGATTTGTTGGTGAATTCGTGTTTATTGATGGAAGATGAAGCTTCCTGTGTAATTTGGAGTTAAGTTATGGTGTATTGAGTGATTCACCATGGAAGAGTATGTTATTTTTTGATTCGTTTTATGATGACTTATTGATTATTAAGTTAATTGAATGATGGATTTGTGTTTATAATTGAAATCCGCATGTTCCTGTGGGTTTTGGTGGTTAATTATGGTGAATTGAAGATTTCACCATGGAAGAGCATGTTACGGGTTGATTTATTTGGTGTTGAATCAATGGTTATTTATTGAAATGGTGGATGGATTCGTGTTTAGGATGAAAATCCGAGTATTCGTGTTGATTTCCATCGTTAATTATGGTGATATGATGAATCCGCCGTTGATGAAGTTCAAAAAATCCAGATTCCGGCCAGATCTACTTTTTCCGGCCGCTGTAACTGAATTTTCCGGCGAATATCTTTTTTCCGGCGAACAATTCAGATCCAACTACCTATTTCGTTATATTACTGTAGCTAATTCGTTAAGGGAGTTTAACGAAACTACTGTAGTTAATTCGTTATGGGAATTTAACGAATTAAGTTAATTCGTTAAGGTAAACGTAACGAATTAAGGTAATTCGTGAAGCTAATTCGTTAAGTTAAAAGTAACGAATTAAGGCAATTCGTTAAGTTAATTGTATAACGAATTAAGGTAATTCGTTAAGAAAGTTCGTTAAGTTAATGATAACGAAGTAAGGTAATTCGTTATGTGTATGACGAGGTTGAGTTCTTAACGAATTGAAGACCATTCGTGTAACTGTTATAACGAATGAGGTTTGTTTTAACGAATTAGGGATGGTAAATAATAACGAATTGATTAGATTCGTTAAGTGTATAACGAATGAGTGACTGGTTGATAAATGGTGATTAAGTTAACGAATTGGAGAGCACAAACTAAGTTAACGAATGGAGTGAAAATTTATAACGAACTGAGAGGCAATTCGTTAAAAAAAATTCGGTGAATTTTTGGTGGGAAAATCGAGTTATTTGGCGGGAAAATTTTTCTTGCGCAATTTTTTTCCTGAATACTTCTCGTGATTGAGATTTTATTCTTGAAAATTTTGGCGAAAATATTTATTTTTCGAAAATTTTTGGTGTATTTTTTGCGGGAAAATCGAGAAAAATCTTCTTAATCGAAATGTTTCTGGGATGTTCCTAATGTATTGGGGACTCTTCGTGCAACCTTTGGTAATTTATTTGTCGGCCAACTTTGTACTCGTTTCAATTGGTCGAGGGGGAGTCGACGTTTAATTTAAAGAGGAGAATGTTAGTGAACTTTGAAGAGTATTCAAGATCTTGCTGAATTTGTCAAGAAAAGTGGGAGATAAAAAATTTCATATGAGTTTATTTGATTTGAATCTTCCTACGTTTGCAAGGTTTCTTCAAAAATTACTGTAATTCGAGTAGTAATTCATGCTTGCAAAGCTACGTTTGACTTAGTCCAAGACTGCAATTATTCATTCGATTGGTGAGATTTGTTCAAAGATTGAAACCAGACTATGTGGGATACGAGTGTCTGTCCGTTTACTTCTTTTTGAGGGACTTTGATCCTGACTATGTTGGCAACGAGTAAATAGCGGATTACATCTGTTGAGGGGGACGATTCTCGAATGGGTTGATCTTATTGAAGAATATACGAGTCTTGTCATTAGATTGAAGAATTTGATCATTTGGGGTTTATTAATGGAGGTTGAAACTCTGAATCTTATGCCCAAACATTAGTGCATCTTTGCGAATGAGATGTTGAAGAGCTTCAAAGGGTATATTTGGGATACGCGTTATCAAGAGAGGGAAAACCGAAGTGAAAGATGTTGAATGATCGGGTTTTTCATGAAGTTGTATGACGAGGTTAAACGTAAAGATATGTTTTTCTTTACCGGTGCTGACAGATAGCCGACGACTTGTTGCTTTGTGACATTCGTCAATTTCAGGTTAACTCCGTTAACTCAACTCCGTTAATTCAAACTTAAAGATCATTGAATCTATAACGCACACCTCATTACATTTAAACTAGGGTTTAAATGACGCTTGACACTTACTACATGTGTAGTCTTTCGGGAATTGCACCGAAACGCAAACGAGTTGATGCAAACGATTGGTGAATAAACGAGAAACATTAAAACAATATTTATGTGTTAGGCTTATGTGTTATGTGATTACATTGTTTAAGAAGTTAACTCAAGATGCAAACTAATTACTTTGGGCTAGTAAACTAATAATTTGAAGTGGAGGCACCTAGATGTAACATGATTATTATTAATAATATTATAAACCCTAGCCTCTCTTTCTCTCCTCTCCCTCTACCCCGATCGGACCCCCCTCCCCCTTGCTCACGGCTGCCGCCAATCACACACACACATGCAAGCAAATTTTCAAGCTTTTAATTGAAGATTAAGGTGCTAGGAAGGTATAAACGACTATCCCTTGCATCCTTTATACTTAATTTCTATTTTTAATGGGTTAATTAAAAACCCTAGGGCCGATTTTTGTATATAAGTTGTGTTCATATGTCATGTTTGATTTGATGATGTATTGATGATGATTTGATAACTAGAATGGATATTATTACATGTTAATTGTTGTGTCTTTGATTTTGAGATCAAATAAAACCCTAACCATGTATGTATGGTGTAATTGATATGCATGGATAGTGGTTATGGTGTCTAGAGTGTTATATGAACGGATTATGGTCCATAGATAGTTAATATGTTGAGTTTGGATGAAAACAGTTTCTGGACAGATTGTGTTGTTGATGTTCAATTGACTGTAACGGGGTGTAAATTTGAAAATTGATTGAGATAATTGATACTACAGTAAACTAGGTTGAGTCTAGTTTCTAAAGAATGTAAATTTGCAATTTTTGGACGTGTAAAAGTTAACCTTTATGATTTTACAAAAACGTTGTGCAAAGCTGAGTTGTTAGACCTGCTGTTAGGTTGTTTTGTAAATCTTATATCTCATGAACTACGAGACCAATTGGGTTGGTTCCACTTCTGAAAGTTGACTTGTTGAGTTAGAAACCTAACCCAAGTGGTCTTGTAATTATTGGATTTTTCGTTTAACGGGAATTTCAAATAACATTCTGTTGCGCATAAATTTGACTGTTATGAGTTTGCTGTGGTAAATTGATCTTTGTGAGAAATATGTATCGAATAAAAATACAACAAAATATGTTCTGGAAACCTAACCCATACATGCTTTTGTGATGATTTTTGGTAAATTAATTGTGATGCTATGATCGGTGGGATAGACTAGTTTTTCAAGTAGAATTCTGTCGTTAAGAAACTAGTTGCTGAATTTTGTGAAAGTTGCATGAAACATGGTGATTGTTAATTTATTATCGTGTTTTGACCAAATTGCCCTTGCGGGGGATAATTGCTAACTAATTGTAGTATTTTGACCAAAATACCCTCGCGGGGAATAATTGCTAATTGATTGTCATGATTTGACCAAATTGCCCTCGCGGGGAATAATTGCTAGTTAATTGTTATGTGTTGACCAAATTGCCCTTACGGGAAGTAATTGCTAGTGATGTACATTTTGAATACATGACACGTAAATAATTGCTCACACATGTAACGTATCACAAATACACTTGTTAAAGTCACACACGATTCACAAATGAAACACGAAACATGTTGTGTGCATAGGTATTATGTGCCGAGTCTAGAGACTCGATAATAGTTTCGACATTTAGAAAATCTCTTTGTTGTTTTAGAACGCTAGAGAGAGTTTTTGTCGGTGACGCACATCCTTTGGTGAATTATTTTGGGAAATTCTTCGCAAACAGTGAGTTCACTTACCCCTTTTAAACTGTTTTCAAACGCTTTTCACTTGGGGGAGATAACATACTCCGAAAACGCATTTAAGATTTTGTTAATATAGATTATATATCACTTGTAAAGACTAAGTGGCAAACGCAATAACTAAAGTCCTTCATTCACATCGAACCGTTTAATATTGGATAATAGCGAGTCATTGTTGAGTAGTACTACTGGGTTTGACAAACCCCACCCAACGCTAAACTCGACTGGAGGTCGAGTGGGTGTAATCTTTGCTAAACACATACCATGGTCGAGATAGACCTGGTGGCAAGGCAAATGATAAACAGTCAACTTCGGTGTCGAACACTTAGTAATACTTGTTTTATAGGCTAGCTACCTATAGATATATAATTGACATAACACTATCTGGTAACGCAAAACGCATAACGCAAAATGCTGAACGCAAAACGCTGAACGCAAACGCTAAACGCTTTATTTTATATAAACTTGTGAACTCACCAACCCTGTGTTGACACTTTTAGTATGTTATTCTCAGGTAGCCGAGGCGGGCGCGCGGTATAGGATCATGCATTGCTTGAAAACGCTTTTGTTATGCAAACTCTTTTAAAACTGTTATCATTGGGTTTAAGTCGTCCTGCGTGACGCAACATTTTGTTTTATGTTTTTTTTCGCTTCCGCATTTAAATACTCGTAAACGTTTTCATGGTTTTGAAACTTTGTTTTGTGGTTTGATTATAACTAATGAATCCGATCCTGTTAGTTCACACCCTCTGACGGTAAAACTCCGTTAGTGGATTTTGAGGGTGTGACATGCTTATTGTTGAAAGATTGAACCATATCATACGCCAATGGATGATCGGGATGATCTCCAAGAGTTGCTTACTTTGAGGGGGTGATCTGATATGAGAGGCTACAGGTTGTTGGTTTGCTGAAAAGATTTAAAGATTGTCTGTTTGCTCAAGCTCGAAAATCATCAGTCAAGGGGGTGTCTGTTAGTGCACGGTTTTGTGACTGGTGATTTGCAGTTAAAATATTCAAGATTATAGTATTCGATAGCTACGGAAAAGGGGGTGTCTGTTAGTGCACGGTGTTGGTGTCCGTAGCGATCAAATAAGTTATAGATAGTCTAGAATGTATATTTAATGTAAATGGCCCATTCACTATGGATTGTATAGCGAATGACGCCCATTCGTTAGTTATCTGGGCTAGTTCGTTAAGGTATTACCATTCGATATGGAAGCATAACGAATGGAGTCTAATTCGTTATGAAGGTATAACGAACTAGACGTAACTTAACGAACTAGAGCATATGGCCTATAAATAGGCTGCTCATGCTCATAATTAGGAGTGTACATATTTAGAGAGATCTAGATCTAAATTATGCTCTCCATAAGTTATTCTCCACAATAATGTATTCTTCCATATTTATCAAAAAGTGTATGTTCTAAAGTATTAATCGTATTGTTTAATCGATGTATCGACGCGGCTAGATCCTTGGTAGGTTCACTAAGATGGTTAAAGTGAAAAATGGTTAAACACTTAAATGTTGTCATTACCCATTAATTAGTGGATACAATATATAGTATTGATCATAGTAGATTTCTATGTCATGAGCTAACCAAAATGCGTAAGTATATCATTTGTTAATTTTTTTTTCTTAATTATACACGTCACACTTTTTAATCTATACATTTAAAATATCAATAATACAATTAAATTATATAAGTTTTCAATTTACATTTTATAGTTTTATAAACAAAATATATTTTAGTTACGAAAACCAAATCAGTTTTTACATTTAGGGGGTGTTGGGGATTCCTTATTTTGACTCCTTATAACTTTTCATTAAGATAATAAGTTACAAAAGTGTAACTTATGTAACTTTTCCTCTCACAATATAAGCAATCCCAAACACCTTATTACTTTTCAAACAGTTTATAAGTTGTAAGTTGGTGAAAATAAACAATCCCAAACACCCCCTCATTCCTGTACTACAAACGAGTTATTATCCTAAACTCCTAATTGCAAAATTCCCTCCAAAATTAATTAATTTCCCACCCAAAGTTTGTTCCCACCAAAATTCATTATTTAATTTAGGAGTTTTTACATATTTCTCCTTGCTAAATACCCTTAATTACATATATCCCCAACCTCAAAAATCACATATTTCCCATTTTCATATAAAATTACCTATCTATCCATATAATAAACTAATCATATAACAAAAAAACCCCAATCACCCAACATCATCTTCTTCCATAACCCCAATCTCCGTCTGTCAGACAAGAGCCGCAGCCGCCGCCGTCGACCAACCATCACCTTTCATCATTTTCCGGCAACCTTCTACCGGCACTAATCATCATTTTCCGACGACCTTCAGAAACGACCTTCACCATTTCGCCACCATCTTACCACTGCCAACCAAATCTGAACCCTTCTTTACCAAATCTGGAATGGCTCGTCGGAAAGACGATTACAAGGTAGTTTTTCCAGTATTTTGTTGCCGCCGCATGCAATTTTTATCCGCAATCACCACTCGGATCCAGGAAGAGCAGCCGCAATGGGAATAATGTTGGTGGATCCCGGAGGAGCTTGGCCAGAACGGGATTAATGATGATGAATCCGGGAGTGGGAGGCTGGATTTTTTTTTTTTTGGATAACTGATTTTGTTGTATAATGTAATAGTTAAATATTGATTTTAGATTTTAGGGTAATTTAATAAAAGTAAGGGTAAATTAGTCAACTAATAAGTTTGTTTTATTAAAATGGATAAATATATAATATATATGTGTTAGGAAGGGAAAATATGTAATTGTTGTTTTGGTTTTGGGGAAATATGTAATTAAGGATGTTAGGGAGGGGAAATATGTAAATGCCCAATTTACGTAGCAGCTTTTAGAAGTTTCGGCAAACCTGAATTTGTATCCTAACATCTATAGCTTTTTCTATAACAACCTCGAGCTGAGTAAATACAATTGTTTTGAGTAGTCAATCGCAATACTAGTCTCACACCCCAACCTACGGCGGAAATGCCGGGCGTGGGCTGATTGTCACAGCTCGCAAGGTTACTATTATGCAAATATTAAAATTCAAATATCTATTTATTTAATTCAAATAACACCATTATTCATTACAAATAGAAATCCAAAATAAATAAAACATCAAATAATTCAAATGAAATTGATAGTCTCAAAAATAAACTCTTTTAGAATAAGTCCTTAAAACAATTCTTCTAAGTCCACACTTCACATCAAACGGTGACCTGCATATGCGTTGAAAATAATATAGTTTGTCAACACGAGGTTGAGTGAGCAACACACCAGTTATATATATATATATATATATATATATATATATATATATATATATATATATATATATATATAGTGATATTAGTGTAATATCACTATATATCACTATATATATTAGTGTAATATCACTATTAATTAAAATGGCAAAATTGTAAAATTTATGTCTTGTATTTATATGATTTTGAATCAAAAGGGTAGTTTAGTATTTTATCGTGTAATAGTTAAAATAGGAAATGTCCATCTCTTAATTGGATTCCCAAATTAGTGTTTTAAATTGTAGCATTGACATTATTAAATGCGCATTGTTTGACATTCAAATATTTGCCAAATTCCTACCGAGCACCAAACAAATAAAGAAGAGTTATGTGAAAAAAAAAATTATATAAAAAAAAAGTGCATTTTTATTTTACTACAAAAAAATGTTGTAAAGCTACATCAGGCAAAAACATGAACAAACAAAAGAACTAGGCTTACAAAATTGGTAAATAATCCTACACATATACATATAGTGTAGGGGTTTTGTTGTATATGAATACTATCCTACACGAACCGGATAAAATCCTACACTTAATTGGTAAATATGTGTGCAGGCAAATTCATAATTTATGTAGGATTAAAGACATGTGATGTGACTGTTAACAAAACTATCAAAGGAAGTTACAATACAAATGTATATATATTATAATTGGTTTATTAACCTACACAGAAGAAACAATATTTCCTACACAACCACCCGTCATACACATATTTTTTAATTTAACATACTACATAGTTATTACAAAGAAGAAACAGAAAAAAAAAACAACTAATAACTACAACTAGATTTAACAACCAAAATATGTAGGGAAATTTTAGTTGTGTAGGCTACTAAAACTTTGTGTATGTATATTATAATATAGTTCACCAAATATATATTCGTTGTGTAGATTTTTAAAAGTTTGTGTAGGTATATGTTAATCTCGTTCTCTAAATACATATATATTGTGTAGGCTGTTAAAAAATTGGGTAGGTATATGTTGGTTTTGTACTGATATGTTATTTAATTGTTGATTTCATGTGTAGGTTGTTTTCTGTTAAATGTAGGTGAATGTTTTTACGTCAGTTATTTGTAGTTATTACACTTGGTCAATCTTGTAATTGTTAACCCATATTTATATTTAGTACTTGATGGTTTAATCATAAAATTATATTAAAAAAAAAGATTCTTCACAAACGTGTATAAGCGGATGTGAAAAATCATTATTATAATCTTATGATTCAATAAAACATACATACATAATGAATGTACAACAATGTGTTTCGTATTTTGATAAAAAAAAAAGTTGATATTGATATATGATCATAATTATATCAACCATTTTTAATTTTAAATATTGTATATAAAATTTTAAACCATTTTTTATTTTTTTTATATAACTAAAAATAAATTTATATTAAAACGGAAAGAAAAGATAAACCAATCTGATACAAATTATGTACGCATGAAACCAAAACAATGTTAATTATTTTATTTGTTACTTAGATAACAAATAGATAAATTAATAAGAAAATAAAGTTGAAACTTTTAATAACATTAATAGTTACCATATATAAAAATTACAACATTTCCCATTATATCCATACATTTAATTAAATGAAAAAAGAAAAAGAAAAAATCTGATTGGTTGGATTGATTTCTTACACTTTTTACAATAAAATTTCTTTCTTGAACTTAAATATATATATATATATATATATATATATATATATATATATATATATATATATAAAAACTAGTAAAAACCCGCGCGATGCAGCGGTGGCGACAATTTACAACGTGATATTTGCTTTTTCTTGTTAGCTTATCAATTCTCTCGTGATGTATATACCATTATATTTCTATAAGTTTTTTTTGGTAGTAACAATGTAGTCTATCTATTTATAGTTGTTTGAATTCCTTTGGCATAGATATAGATATAGTTGTTTGAATTCCTTTGCCTCACCAAGTGTGTTTTCACTTAAATGCACAGTGCTCCCTAACCATTAACTTGATACAAAGTTCTTTTCTTAAAATATATTTCTCGTTGATTATAAAGCATGATATTTCTTTCAAGTGTGTTTATATCTAAAAACACTACATTTAAGTAAAACTCCACGTCAAATATCCATTTTCATTGAGTTTTTTATGCACGTTTCTCGTTAGCAAACAAGCAAATTATTTAATAATCAAACTCAGTTTGCTACCCGTTTATTATAACTGGGCATGGTTATAAAACTAAATGGATGATTAAGAAGATACCAGCAATTTAAATGGTAATGATACGAAAACAAAAGTTGAGCCAAATACGAATCAATTTCTAATGTACTGTTTTAGTAGCATTAACCTGACACAATAGACCCAAACAAACAAACAAGTCGCTATATGAAGTACATGTCTAAAATATACACATCAATAATCAGAAATTACCACTCCTGTACCATTCTTTGCTTCTAAATTTTCCCTCTTCATTTGCTCTATTTTAGCTTGTTGTTGGCTTGCACAAGTAGAAAGATTGTCTTTCTTTATCTACAAGAGTTAAGATATAAATTACATTATTCAAAACAAACCAAACCAAACCAAACAAAATTTACAAATTTTCATTTGTGCGTTTTTCTACTTTTAAGTAATTTATAAAAATTTAATAAATATGTAGCTCAAATATTATCACGCAAGATGACTTAAACCTTATAAGTGAACAACTATAAAAAACCCATATTGCAAAGTTACTACATGAAATCGAAATAACTGCCCCATGACCAAAACAAACAAAAAATTTCTTCATGTTCGTTTATTTATTAAATAAACGAACTATCCATCAAACAGTTCGCTAAACGTTCTGTTCGTTTACATGTCTGGCTAAAACCAACCGACGTAAAGACACATTAATAAGTATAATGATATTATTATTACCGAAAGACCAGATTAGAATGTATGCATACTATTGAATAATAGCCAAACAAGAGCAACAGAGTTCATGTTGACTTCAATATACCCGATCTTCATGTGTACCTAACACAACCAAAAAAAGAATGTCCAATTTCATGAAACATTTCCCACCGCTGCAAATTTCATGAATCACTCTGAGGGCCTAATCGGTGGAACCAGGGAATCAAGCAAAATGGCTAGATGGGTGAGGCAGAGTGCTTGTAGTACCCCTTTTTCTTGATCCAGCCTTTTCTTGGCTTCGGTAATCAGTTGAACAAATTAAGAGATGGGAACGGTTTAGTTCAGTTTTGAGCAGTCACTGAAACCAACAAGTTCAACTATGTGAAAATCACCACCAAAACCAAAACCGACAAGAAAAAGGGGTACTAATATAACCATGGTATTGAAAAAGGAACACGGAATGTTTCACCTACATGTCTGTTTGTTTATTAAAATGAACATGACCATGGTATTGACCTATAATAAATTCGGTTTGGTTATAAAGCAATCATGAATACAGTTCCACACCAGTTGTATGTACAGCACGCATCTAGTTTGGGTTGAATGTGTTTTCTATTAAAATAAATTACAATAATATGTATATCCATGTGCATCCTTCATATTAATAAATTTAAAACCGATTAATCAAACTAAAAGAAAACCGACAAAACCAAAGCAAAGTAATCGATCTAAGCTAATGAACTATTCGTCAAGATGTTCATTTATTAACAAATAAAAAGCATATATATTAGTTTTAGTTAGTTGAATGAACAAACATGAACGCATGTCTCATTCGTGAGACATTCATTTAGCAAATCTAGTTGTGATAACTTTTTCAATCCAACGCATTGTTTTCACTAACTGATTTTAGTTCTGTTAGGTTCTGTAGTTACGTTCGTGAACCATTCAGTTAACAAACAATAACCACGAACATGCTCATTTACCTAACAAACGAACACAAAAAAACCCTGTATGAACTTAATGCTCGCGCTCGATCATTTGTTTAGTTAAAGTAAAAATCAAGCACGAACATGCATATTTGCTTAATAAGCTAACTATGCATGTTTGATCATTTGTTCGATTAAACAAACAAACACAAACTTGATCACTTTCTTAACGAACAAACACAATCGTTCACTTAAAAGATAAGCTACTCACTACAAATGATTTAATCAAGTATGAATGGATAAAATAAAACCTTTAGGCGCCAAAGACAACACGGAACATCAAATTTAATACTTTGACCATAAGCATAGTTAAAGGGGAGCGCCCTTATTTTGGATAATTGGGTTGACTTGCAGCCCTAACTAATTGCTGGAGCGTCGTTTTCTCATTAATAGCGTTCATTCCTTGCAAATATCAATATATATAGTTAGAGTATATTACACGAAAACATAAATCATAATAAAAACGTAAACGAACAATACGAAGATTTAAAACATTGATTTATCTCGTCAACCACCCTAAAAGTTAAATTTGTTATCTCTTGAAGTGTAACAAGGTAAGAAGCAAGGAAATAACAATAGTCAAACTTCACTTTAACAAGGATTTTAGAACCATCAAAATTGTTTCCATGTTCATTTGACCATAAAAATAAAATCAATACTTGAGCTAATATAACGTATTAAAAATTCTTACGGCTATGTTTTAACATACCTGAAGAAACCTCTCTTGCTGTAAGTCTGGTTTATTTGAGCAACATGGTTTCAAAGGGTCAGAACTCGGAAGCCATTTCCCCAGCAGACGCTAAAGAAAAAAAAAGGAGAATTATAAGATTTCGTGACATAAAAAACAAACAATTATGTGATTTTAGAATCAAAAGATTCTGTCATTCTAGCATGAATAATGGTAAATAGGGGATAAAAAAACATAACACTTTTAACCTTTAAAAACTCAATTCTTCTAAACAATCAGTCAATTCTTGTACATCTGATTCCCGTTTGACTGAAAGGTACTCTATCTGAACATTTTAACCTTCAAAGAACTTAGTTAAGAAAAAACACACTTGAGCATTAGATAAATAAAATCTAGAAACAAGCCTGACCTGAAGCTCTCTTGGAATAATAAACGTGACCGATTCTGAAGCAATCTGGCCGACTGCCAATTGTTGTCGAGGGTCCACCACCTCCTTTTTGAATAGTCTAGTATCCACGTTAGGATCGGTGGTTATGAAAACCTGGAATAATCATCTCACATTGACAAAAGAATTGGTGCCTGACATCAACCCATGCAATCATAATACCCTCATAGTCAGTACACTCAGCTTTCAGATATATTTATATATATATATATATGCACACACATATAAGGAGATTATCCCATATTCATGAATGGAATTAAAGCAACAAATCAACAATAACATTTATTTATTTTTTTCTTATCTAGTATTTATTCTTTCTTAAAGTCCTCATAATAATTTTTCTTATAGGCCTTATCTCAATTAGACTTTCTAATATACCAATATAACCCCAACATTCGTAACAGGTGCACAAACTAACAATTTTTTTTAAAAATAGTAAATATTGAACCGATCTGCAGTCTGTTAATAAAAATAATCTCATTTAACCCCTGATCTAACTATTCTATTTAAAGCTGATGTAAAGCCCACTATCTGTTTTACCTATACTATATGATTAATAAGGCTTGTTTAGGCTTGCGAACCAACTTGAACTTCAAAAGTGAAGCTTGAGCCCGACTCATTTATTATGTATTAATTAATTTAGTTACATTTATCACTTACTTTATATATATTTGAAGTATTAACTTTTATGACACATACTATAGTGGCTTGCATGAAACCAAAAGAAACAAAAAAACTAAACCGATATAACACAACATAAACAAAAACTAATGATTTGGTTTTATGTTTTGGTAACAAAAACAAATTTTAGGTTTACTAAACCGAAATAACCGAACCCAAATGTTAACTATTAAAAAGACATAACCATCAAGATACATGAAATAAACACAAATGACAACCAAAATATCACCTTAAGTACCTCTGGCCATCAACAATTTTGTAGACCTGATAAATTGATAATTAACAAAATATCATAATATATTTCATGTCAATATATCATACAAAAGACAATAAAAATATGAAGGAATGTAAACCTCCAGAGGTAAGTAATTTGGTCTGGAGTATTGCCAACATGCAGGCACAGCCATTACATGTGTTGAATAGAAAACGTGTAAGTCTCTCAGAAGTATTCAACCACAGAATGTACCTCTTTTGTCAACAGGGAAACTAATGCACAACAAATAACATAGTAAACATGCCATACTTTTTAGTCAACACAAAAAGCCAAAACTGACAATTAGTATATGGTTCTCGCTTAAGTTCTCGTGTTGGTTGATAGGTTAAATCTGATATGTGATACTTCCTCCGCATGTTTCCACGGTGAATAACTTCAACTTTGACTCCTCTAAGTGCCTTCTTGATATGTTACATGTATTTGAACATATTTTAAAAAAAAAATTCGTAGTTTTAAATAATATTTAAACAGACAAAAGTTACCTTTACACGGTAAAAATCAGATGAACTGGAAACGTCCATGAGAGACAATATCACACTATTGTAGCTCTATCTTCAAAATACCCTTATTCCATATGTGACCCATAAATCGATTATAACCTATTATTTTCACTCAATTACTCCCTACCTCGCTCTCTTCAACCTAATATAATTTTAGTAAGCAAACTGTAGAATATGAGTTGATTAGAAATAACTGTCTGTAGCTTTGTTATGAGTCCTTTTTCTTATCTTCAGATTCTCTGATCTAGAATTCACCAAAGAGAAAAAAAATAATCGTGTCAGGTGGCAAGTTTTTGCTTTTAAAGATAAATTAAATTAATATTATACCGGTGATGGTTGATGCTTGAGCAGCTTATTTCTTTGAAAGCTCTTCAACTAAATGAAAACAAAATAACACGATTATATTCCCTTATATTAATTATATATCCAGAATTTACAAGAAAATGCACATATAAAAATCCAATATTATTTACCTTGTGCCATAACTTGAATGATGATTTCATATTTTCCCTTGAGAAGAGCAACTGAGTCACTCTTAAACTTTGCTAACCTGAATTTTATAGATTTGTAGTACATATTAGTGATATAATGTCACCTAGAATACTCAAATGAAAAAAACGTAAAAGACCAAATCAGCCACATGCATAAAACCCAAGCAGAACACCGAGAAAATCACAGTCTATGAAATAAAAAAATCCTAACAAGTATCATAAGCCTTACACCATGAAACCCAAAAACCCTAACATAAAAAATAGAAACGATCCTATTCGAAACTATAGAACACATAACAACAAAATTATTCGCTTACCTCTAGTTGCTCAGCGACATACGCGGCAGAGACGACCGCGCATGCTCTGCATCTCTCTTTTGAAGAAAGAATTAGAATATTAGATATCGCTTTTGTAGAAGGGAATGAAGCAGGGAAAACGAGAGGATAACAAAAGGCGTTGAAAGAGACCATGAGATCTGATTATTCAAAATTTGAAACCCTAAATTGGAATAAAGAACGCGCGTTTAATATTTGGAGGAATTCAAAGTTTGTTTAAGATACTCATGCTTCATTAGATTGTATCTCAAGCACTATGAATTGTACATGTCTTAAATTTATGAGTTTTTTTTGTTAAATGACCATTTTGTCTTTCCTATATGTATTATAATATAGTATAGATATATATATATATGTAGCTGCAACGAGTCATATAAGATTAACAAATCAACCAATGACCAAATAGAATGAGATGTCGAAAAACACAAGGCTAAATCGAGTAGCGTATGATCATACTATTTTCTGAAATTATGTTGGACCTCTCCGAATGCGGTTCACATTGAGCACATAAACATATAGCAAGTATGGCATGAGATTAGTTAACACATAAGACAACAATTGCAGTTTTGTGTATAGATAAAGTGTGAAAATATACTAAGTTACGCATATGTCCCTAAAAGTGATAAAACGAGTAAAAATGGGGAATGTGGTACTCACCTCAAAGATGAACGAGGATGACTAAGATGATGAGAATGAGGGAAGAGGATCACGCACGAATGTTAATGCCTAAAAGGATGCGATTAAAATAAGGATCTTAATTACGACGCTAGTTAAACAATAACCAATTAACATTATTTTAATTTGGGGAAATAATCATTATTAAACATTATTATATTAATTTGAAGATTTATCACTTAAACTATTATTTTAATTTAAGAAAATATACTTATTAAAATATTATTTGTAGTTTTTCTTTTTAAAAAAATTAGTTTTACTTATTTTCTTTAAACATGATTATTTAATTTAAAGCAATACTTTATATTTATATATTCGTATGTATAAATATAAATATGTATAATTATACTTTTGTGTAAATACATGAGTGTAACGATAGTTAAACGAGTATAAAGCATCGGTTTTTAGTGAAATAATCATTATTGAACATTATTATTATTGATCTTGTTAATTATTTGAGAAAATCAATTTAACGAAAACCTTTTTAAAAAAGAAGAGGTGCAGGGAGGATCGAACCCGCGACCTCCACTCCCAAACACCCAAGTTTTACCAGCAGATCAGCTTACACAAGTGCGAACATAACCAGATTTAAAAATATAAATACTGAAACTTTTTATTCCCAAATAGTTTGCATAAACCCTATTCCAAAATGGTTCAATTCGTTACAATTAAACAAAACAAGCTTAGGGGTTTTGATCCCCTTGAAATCGCGATCACAACCATGCCCTTAATTACCTTGATTGATGAACCGGATAGGGAGAATGAATTAAAACAGGGCTGGCGCTAAAGGGTTGATGAATGAGTAAAAGCAAGTGAAATGAATTCAATTATTTATAGGCTTATTGTCTGTCGCCTTATAAGGAAGGTATTCATACAATTAATTGCAATAAAATCATCGTTTACGCGATCAAGGGTTGACAAAATAGTGTCGGCTAGGTTTAAAAGGAAAAACGGGTCAATTGAGGCGTAATTAACGTAATTGTATTGACAGTGAGGCCGCGCCTAGCATAAATAAACGATTTCCTAACTTATATCTTGATTACAAACGGATTTGCCAGCTAATTAGTTGATTGATTGATTAAGGGTTCACGAAATTAAATATGGGTCAGGTTTGGGGATATATTATCCATCTTGTAAAATGGACTATAACAGACTTTACAAATAGGCCCCTCAAGTTTGGAGATGAATATAGAAATGGATAGGACTTTATTTATTGGGTTAAAAACGTCAAAATTAAATAAGTGTTGCGATAAATAAATATTATAGTAATTGTAACTCGATCAGTGCGGGATTTTATTAATTATAGAGCCCGGACCCGTAAATGGGTCGGGTATCCCCTACTTTTGGAAATTTCGTACCGAAATTAGAGATCCACAACAACGAAAAGATGAGGGTACTTGAGTTTCATCTGGTCCTCACGCTCCCACATAAACTCGACGCCTTGCTTAGAATTCCAACGAACTTTAACCAAAGGAATGCGGCTTCGCTTAGTAACTTTATCCATGTCATCCATAATCTCACGGGTTGCTCAACGAAATGCATAGTCTCGTCGATACTTACTTCATCGAGAGGTATGTGGAGGTTACCCTCGGCAAGAAACTTCTTAAGGTTATAAACATGAAACACCTGTGAATTTTAGAAAGTTCAACAGGAAGTTTGAGTCGATACGCAACAGGACCAACTCTATCAATAATCTCAAAAGGACCAACGAAACAAGGAGCTAGTTTTCCCTTCTTTCCAAAACGAACGACTCCTTTCCAAGGAGAAGCTTTGAGTAAAACAAAATCACCAACACTGAACTCTAGGGGTTTACGTCTCTTATCAGCATAACTCCTCTGACGACTACGAGCAGCAAGGAGATTTTGACGGATTTGAGCAATATGATCAGTCGTTTCTTGGACTAGTTCAGGACCAGTGATTTGAGATTCACCAACTTCGTTCCAACAGATCGGAGATTGACATTTACGACCATAGAGCGCTTGAAAAGGTTCCATACCAATACTAGAGTGAAAACTATTATTATAAGAGAACTCGATAAGCGGTCGATGAATATCCCAATTTCCTCCAAAATCGAGAACACAAGAACGGTGCATATCCTCTAAATATTGGATCGTTCGCTTGGATTGACCGTCAGATTGAGGGTGATAAGCAGTAGTAAGATCCAATCGAGTACCCAACGCGGATTGAAGTGACTTCCAAAAATGAGAAGTAAAACGACCATTACGATCAGAGATAATAGATAACGGAGTTTCGTGGCGACAAAAAATTTTCTCGACGTAAATACGCGCCAGTTGCTCAACAGAATAAGTCTCTTTGATGGGAATGAAATGAGCAGACTTGGTCAGACGATCAACGATTACCCAAATACTATCATGTTGCTTGCGGGTAGAAGGAAGCTTAGTGATAAAGTCCATGGTAATACCTTCCCATTTCCACTCGGGGACGGTAGGTTGCTCGAGTAAACCAAAAGGTCGATGATGTTATGCTTTCACTTTGGAACAAGTGAGACATTTAGAAACGTAAAAAGCGATATCTTTCTTCATACCAGGCCACCAATAGACATAACGAAGGTTGGCGTACATCTTATCCGCACCGGGATGTATGGAATATCGTGACTTATGAGCTTCGTCCATAATAAATGTGCGAAGATCATCACGATTGGGAATCCATAAGTGGTTCAGAAAGTAAAGAAGACCATTGGGTTTAGTTTCAAGTTGGGTTTCAGCACCACACGATATCTCGTCATACATATCGCTTTCGGTGACGGATTCGTGTTGAGCATCGAGAACACGCTTTTCGAGATCATTTTAAACAAGAACACAAGTAAGAAGTATCGATTTGAATGGCTTCTTACGACTAAGGGCGTCGGCCACAACATTCACCTTTCCAAGATGGTAGCGAATTTCGCATTCGTAGTCGCTAAGCAACTCGGCCCATCGACGTTGTCTCATATTGAGTTCTTTTTGGTCAAAAATATGTTGGAGACTCTTGTGATCGGTGAACACCACACACTTCGTACCATAGAGATAATGTATCCAAATTTTCAAGGCAAATACGACAGCACCAAGTTCGACATCATGCGTCATAATTTTTCTCGTGAAGCTTGAGTTGTCTCGAAGCGTAAGCGATAACCTTGCCTCGTTGCATGAGAACGCAACCAAGACCTTGGTTAGAAGCGTCGCAGAAAACTATAAAATCTTCATTTCCTTCCGGAAGAGCAAGGATATGAGCATTGCCAAGCATGTCCTTAAGAGTTTCAAAAGCTTCTTCTTGCTTTGACCCCCACACACAGGTTTTACCTCTGTGTGTTAAAGCGGTGAGGGGCAATGCGATCTTGGAAAAGTTATGAATGAAACTACGATAACAACCCGCTAAACCGAGAAAAGAACGAACTTCTGTGGGAGTCGTAGGCGGCTTCCAATTCTTAACAGCTTTGATCTTCGAAGGATCAACATGAATACCTTTGTCGTTAACAATGTGGCCCAAAAACTGAACTTCTTTCAACCAAAACACGCACTTAGAAAACTTGACATACAATTGCTCCTTTCGAAGCAGATCAAGAATGGTACGAAGATGATTCTTGTGGTCGCTCTCGGATTTCGAATATATCAAGATGTCATCGATGAAACAGAACTCGTAATGAAAACCAATTTAATGATCTTGTTTATTATTTGAGAAAACCGATTTAATGAAAACCTTTTTAAAAAAGAAGAGGTGCAGGGAGGATCGAACCCCTCCACTCCCAAACACCCAAGTTTTATCAGCAGATCAGCTTACACAAGTGCAAACATAACCAGATTTAAAAATATAAAT
The DNA here is from genome assembly GCF_021521415.1 of Bidens hawaiensis. Classification (NCBI taxonomy): domain Eukaryota; kingdom Viridiplantae; phylum Streptophyta; class Magnoliopsida; order Asterales; family Asteraceae; genus Bidens; species Bidens hawaiensis. The sequence goes on from NW_027500399.1 coordinate 53,554, forward strand.
ACTGAAACTGTTTATCCCCAAACAGTTTTGCATAAACCCTAAATCCGAAATGGTTCAATTCGTTACAATTAAACAAAACAAGCTTAGGGGTTTTGATCCCCTTGAAATCGCGATCACAACCATGCCCTTAATTACCTTGATTGATGAACCGGATAGGGAGAATGAATTAAAACAAGGCCGGCGCTAAAGGGTTGATGAATGAGTAAAAGCAAGTGAAATGAATTCAATTATTTATAGGGTTATTGTCGGTCGCCTTATAAGGAAGGTATTCATACAATTAATTGCAATAAAATCATGGTTTACGCGATCAAGGGTTGACAAAATAGTGTCGGCTAGGTTTAAAAGGAAAAACGGGTCAATTGAGGCGTAATTAACGTAATTGTATTGACAGTGAGGCCGCGCCTAGCATAAATAAACGATTTCCTAACTTATATCTTGATTACAAACGGATTTGCTAGCTAATTAGTTGATTGATTGATTAAGGGTTCATGAAATTAAATATGGGTCGGGTTTGGGGATGGATTATCCATCTTGTAAAATGGATTATAACAGACTTTACAAACATGCCCCTCAAGTTTCGAGATGAATATAGAAATGGATAGGACTTTATGTTTTGGGTTAAAAACGTCAAAATTAAATAAGTGTTGCGATAAATAAATATTATAGTTATTGTAACTCGATAAGTGCGGGATTTTATTAATTATAGAGCCCGTCGGGTAACGGTCACAAAATAAAAGTGAAAAACCCGAAATGTTTCAACTAGACCCTTTCCCAATAGATCTGTTGCATCCCTTATTACAACACCAATTACAAAGTATGTCCAAACTCTGTTTTTTTAACTTCTTATTAATTGCGATTTCATTCACATATCTAGTTTGACTTTTTATTTGATCGTGGACTTTATTTGACTGTTTGCATATGTAGCAGGAATATGAACTTATCAAATTCATAGGAATATCAACAATCGGTAATTAGGGATGATCATGTGCTCTGTCATCTAGTTGAACATAATACTTATTTTTGGTTTCTTTAAACAAACTTAATCTCATACTTATTGTAAACAAATTCTGCATTGCCCTGTCTTTTTTGCTTCTCATGATTTGGTGTATTTCTCTAGGTAATAAAATATAATATGTGTATATATGTTAGTCTATTCTCATTAGAACTGATTTTTAAGGTGAATTATAATTTCAAAAGGAACTAATAGTTTTTAGGTGAAGACTTGAAGTACTAATCATACTGCTGAGACTGCTCTCTAAATCGTCATCGTGGCAAATTTGCAATTTTATTAGTTGGGTACTTTATTGACCAAGTTATTATGCCATGTTTTGAATCTTTTGCTAAATTCTAACATGTGAAGGCTTTAAATCATAATGAAGCTGAACTTAATCTTATATATGCTTTTAAGTATGAACTACCATTATTTCTCCACTAGGGGCACTGATGAAGAATCATGTTTAGTTTGGAAAATTTGAAAGTTACTCGATTGTTAGTTTTCAACTTGTTTAATTGGGTAAATTTGGATGTTTATATTGAAATTCTACTATACTAGGGTTTTTACAAGCAGTGGCGAAGCTTGAACGAAAACACATGCAGCGGACTAAATATGTGTAAGAATATTCATAAACGGGTTCGGGGCTCAAAATTTTCGATGAAAATGGTTAAGTTTACCCTACTGAGAAAAAAATAAGAGAGCTGGGGCCATCCGTGGCCACAATAAATCTTCGCCCATGTTTACAAGGTGGTGTGTCTGACATTGTTGCAAAAATGCTATGGCCTAACATGGCTCGCCGGGTTTGGAAAAAAAGATTAGTGACATTTTTTGCTACATATTAAGACAGTTTTCTAACTTCTTATGCAATGGTAAGTAAAACCAAACTATATAACCTGTCTATATGTATTAAGTTTGATAAAAAAATGATAATTTACTCTATGGAGTGGTTTGCAAGTGGATGGTGACTGAATTTATTAATTAATTATGTTTGAATTAAAGAGCTACATATTTTGCTTGTAACTTTATATGCCTTTTTTTCTGAGTTGCAGCTAAAATTTTTCTAGTGAAATTCAATTCATTCTTAATATATCATTCTTAAAACACTTAGTTAAGCCCTAGCCTCATTTTATAGTAGTTATTGGAATCTTGCAAATGATCGATATTATATTTGTTGTTGTTGATATTTGAAGGATCACTTGGTATGTCGTATTATGATTTCTAAATGCCACTATAAATGTTGTCAAGAAAACATGGCATACGCAATGTGCTATTAAGTATCTAAATTTTAGTGCCACAAATATAAATGTCACTAAATGTGTATCAAGTAAACATGTCATATACAAAGTCCCATTAAAACCTAAATATTAGTGGCACAAACGTTAAATGTCACTAAAAGTGTATGCCAAGAAAATTTGGCATACATGAAGTGACATTAAAACCTAAATATTAGGGGCACAAATACTAAATGTCTCTAAAAGTCTGTCAAGCAATGCAACATATGTAAAGTGCCATTAAAACCTAATATAGTGGTACAATGGCTAAATGTCATTAAAAATATGTGCCACTAAAAGGAATTTTTTTGGTAGTGAAGTGGAAAATTTGCAATAGGCACCAAGTGGGTTTTCAGGAATAAGAAGGATGAAAGAAGGATTGTCTTAAAGAACAAAGCAAGGCTAATTGCATTAGGATGCTTACAGGAACAAGGGATTGATTTTGAAGAGTTGTTTGCTCCAGTAGCGAGGCAAGAAGCTATCAGAATCTTCTTAGCTTATGCTGCTTCTAAAAATATCAAAGTATTTCAATTGGATGTCAAATCTGCTTTCTTGAATGTAAAGATAGAAGAGGAGGTGTATGCCACTCAACTTCCAGGTTTAGAGGATGTTGAGTATCCAAATAAAGTTTATATACTTAACAAAGGTCTAGATAGACTACATCAAGCTCCAAGAGCTTAGTATGATGAGCTGTCTAATCATCTATTGGTGAATGGTTTTCAAAGGGGAGCCTTTGATAAGACCCTCATCTACAAGAAAAGAGGAAGAGATTTACTTCTGGTTTAACTATATGTTGATGATATCATCTTCGTATCTACAAATGAACAAATATGTTTAGAGGTTGAGGAGGTTATGAAGTCTAAATACTGTATGAGCTCTATGGGTGAATTGAATTTCTTTCTTGGATTGCAAGTTCAACAGAAAAAATATGGCATATTCATCTGTAAATCTAAGTATGTAAAAGACATCTTGAACAAGGTCAAATGTCAAGACTTGAATAAAGCTTTTACTCCAATGTACACACATTAGAAGATGGTAGTTGACGAAAAGGGGGAGCATGAAGATCAACATGGGTATAGAGCTAAAATTAGATCACTTTTGTACCTGACTGTTTCAAGACCAGACATTATATTTGCTGTCTGTGTGTGTGTGCAATGTTCCAAGCAAATCCTATGGTTTCTCACATGACTTCAATTAAGAGAATCTTTAGATATCTGAAGGAAAAGCCTGACTTGGGTATTTGGTATCCCAAGAACAATTCTTTTGACCTGCTTGGCTACACAGACTGTGATTATGATGGGTGTAATATGAGTAGAAAGTCTACATCATGTGGTTGTCAATTCTTGGGAGACAGGCTAGTATCATGGCAATGCAAGAAGCAAACAACTGTTTCAATCTCCACTGCTGAAGCTGAATACAGTGCTGTATCTGCTCGTTGTGCTCAAGTCCTCTGGATTCAGAATCAACTGCTGGACTATGGTTTGAATTACTTGAACACACCTATTTACATTGATAATATTGATGCTTTGTTCATATTTAAGAATCCAATCCAACACTCAAAGACCAAGCAAATTGAAATCAGACACCATTTTATTTTAGATTGCAGTGAGAAATGTCTAATAGAAATGAAAAGAGTTGATACTAGTAACAACTTGACAGATTTATTCACCAAGCCACTATATAAAACAATATTTCACTTTATGTTAAAAGCTTTAGGCATGATTAACTCTGATGAAGTCTGATTGATGATTTATGCTCAATCTGCTAACTGACTATCTTTTAGAAGGTCTTGGTGAGTAAGTCGTGTTCTGTGTCTGATTATGTGAATCTGTTATGACTGATATGTGCTTTAATGATTATATTTTACTTAGGTATCTATGATGCTTAGGTATGTTTTCAGTGATTGATCATGATGTCTAGATAAGTGTGATTACGTCTATGCTGAAATGTTTATCTGCATGCTTATCTGATGTCTTGCTTGTGATTTGATGATCTAAAATTATAATGTGCTTAGGACAGGATAGACTATACACGATTTATCTGCAAAAGAACTTTATGTTAGTCAAATTGTGTTAATGCATACCATTCATTTATGACTACTATTGAGTATGTTATTGATCGCTTGTGTCAAAATTGTGCTTTGATTTCAAACTTATGTGCTCAATTGAACATTTTCCATTGAAGTTTTTCAAAGTAAAACATTTTTGACAAACTGAGAAAGTTAATGATGTTCAGAAATGATAAGACTGTTCCGGTCATGCTTTATAAAAGCTTAAAAAAGGTTTTCAATGTAAATTGATCTAACCTTCTGGGAAAGATAGTAGATTGATTATTTATACCAATCATATGGATTTAATAGGCTAAAAGGACAATTAGTGCAATCATTGATATGTATGTCCATGATGTGTAAAAACTGAGGTGATATAGACGTAATGAATATGTTAAACTTAATGTGGATATACATTGTTGAAATATGCATGTTCCAAGATAAAATCTCTTCAGATGATATGCATAAAAATAATAAGCCAGTCATTCACAAGCCTTTTCGTATTTGGACACTCAAAATGAAATACTTTATATATATGATAAAGAAAAATTTTGAGCAAAAAGGATTATAAATTAACCAAAAGTTGATAACAAACATGAGGCTTTAAACTAGAACTACAGAGGTGGGACATCAATGTAAGTCCTAAACACCTTGAATGGAAGGCCTGTAAGTGAGAATTGCATGGCATGTAAGTCTAACGTTCAACTCAAAGTTTGAAAAGTTTTGAAAAACAATATGTATTAAGAAAGTTGAAATGTTCTGTCATAAAATATTTTGACCAAATATCAGGGGGTTGAAATCAATTTGAGGTGATATGGAGAAAGCGGAATTAGCCTTGAGAAGAGATATGGAACATCATAGTGCAATATGTGTTATCCATTTATGCATTATGCATCTAATTGAATCTTAAGCATATCACCAAAGTAATGAAATTCATGCTATTAACCTGCCTAAAGTGTCATAATGATGCTGATAATGAAGTATTGAAAGGTGACTTAAGCAATTTGATCCCATGTTGAGATCTTTTCATAAAATAAAAGGATTTGCAATGATTTAACTGAAATTTGATCTCATTATGCACCATTTGCTCTTAAACTTTGAATCTAAAAGAGAAAGACTGATTAAAAATAAGTTTTAAGTCAAAAAAGTGTTGCATTTGCACTTTGAATATGTATGCATACGTAATTTCGAGTAAAATCTGATGTTTTAAACTTTCGAGTAAACTTAGGTGTTTTTATTTGAAGTTTAACTCATTCGAGCATACATGATACTTATTTGTTATGAATATATGTCTGAACATATATTTTCAAGTAAATTTTGATTTTTATGTACATTAGGGTAAACTTGGTTGATTTATTAGAAGGTCATCTCATTCGAGCATACTTTTAAATATGGTTTGAATAAGTGTTTCGAGTAAACTTGGGTGTTTTAGTTGAAACTTGTCTATTTCAAGCATACTTTATGACTTTGGATTAAATTTGATCAAATTTTGTACTTTTCAAGTAAACTTGACTATTTACTTGTTCTTTAGCTCTATCAAGTAAACATGGTAAATGTGCCAAGCATACTTGTTAAAATATCGATTTAACTGTGTGTTGCATATGTTTGAATAATCTCTCTGAAATTGCAAGTGTGTTCGAGTAAACTTTGTTTATCCAACAAAATTTATGCTTAGAGCACACCTGAATACTAAAATCATAGTTCAAATGTTCTCCAAGCATACTTGCATATTTCAGAAACTTTCAAGCAAGCTTTACTTTCCGAGTACACTTTATGATTTGATCACACTTGTTTATTCAAAATTAATATATCAAGTATTCTAAAGCACACTTTGTACTTTTGAAGTATTGTCGAGTAAACCTCTTTTTGAGTATACTTGAAAGTATATCGCTGGATAATGTTAACTCTTTGCTTTTCTAAGTAGAATCGAGTAAACTTTGTGATGATAAGATATTCGAGTAAGGTTGACAGTTAGAAATATTTTTATGTTACTATTTTGGGATATTTATTGATCTTAAGCAAGGTTGACTATTTGACCAAATGTAGTTGATTACTTGGTTTGTGATTAATTTCTCGAGCAATCCTGTATATACGAGTAAGCTTCTTTCATTCTAGTTACTTTGTTTATTTCTATTAACTTTAAAACATGAGCAAACCTTGGGACGACTAAGCTTAGATAATATACTTTATCATGCACACTTTATGTTGAAATATTTGAAATATGGGTTTTTGGCAGTATTCATGTACTAAATGACAAAAATCATTTAAAACCCACATTCAAATGCACAAGGCAAACACTCTCAAAGGATTCATTTCATCTTTTCCCTCTCTCTTTCTTGCATTATTATTTGTTTTCTCGCGACCAAGATACCCAAACATTGCTCTTTAATCCTACCCATAATTAGTCATCCACGTTATTCCTACTCGGAAAGCTTCAATTGAATTATTTTTGACACTCATTATATGATTTTAGGGTTTCCATTTTGTGTTTACAGACATCTCTGTTTTCTGTGTAAGTTATTAATTTTTTGAAGAACAGGTTCATAAAGATTATCATTTATAATTACTTCTTCATATTTACCTTTATGCATGTTCAATTAATGATCTTTAATGACAAATTATTGCTTTGAATATGTTTTTATTTGTGATTGTGCAGAAAAATGGTGTATCCTTTTGAAACAAAGCGCAACATGTGCTGCATTTGTTCAAATTACAAAGGAGAACATGCCTGTGGAGCTGATGATACGGTGGTTGGTTCGCTTCAATCTTTGGTTTGCTCTGACCGAAAGCCTTATGATATACAGAAATCACCATCTTGACTTTTAGCGTTCAGCCAAACAAGAAGATGACATTAATGGTCGAAGAATTTAGGCCATAGTGTCGGGAAGGGAAGTTGAAATCACAAAGAACCTGATTCGGGCAAGCCTTCAACTGCAACATAATCTTGAAGTACAAATTTCTTACACTACCCAAAGATTGTTGAGTGTATTACAAGAGACAATGGGGGTATCAGGGAACTGTGAATGAAGGCCAATTCCAGAAAGGGATGTTCCCGGTGTTATACAGATTTCTTATCCACCATATTATTCAGGGATTTACACCACGAAGGGGGACATGGACCCTTATGAGCAGGGAGATTTCCATAGCAACCGTTGCTATTGTCTATGATCACTCATTCAATTTTTTAAGAATAATATTCGAAGGGATGGTAGTTAATTTGGGGAAAGTAGAGGAATAGATTTTGATGTATCCTTGGTTCCTTAAAATAATATTCAATATTTTGCATCCTGACCTTCCAATCTCCGGGATTACACATGTTCTACAAGACCCAAATGTATTTAGAAGAATAAACTAACCGGGTCCAACTAGCCACTTTAACCCTGAAGCTGAGTATGATATCTTCCCATGGTTAATTGATAATGGAGTGGAAATTACGGAGGTTCATGCGTCACCAAGGGTGAGCAGTGATGAGGAGATTAGTAATAGTGAAAGAGATGATGATGTGACTGATTCTGATGATAATAATGATGATGTGGGAGATGATGGGCAAGAATGAGATAATATTGTTGTTAAAGGAGAAGGTGAAATAGAGGCAGAAGTTGGGATTATCAATGAGGTTGTGATACCTACTGAGGGGGATTATATGAAAGATGTATCTGATGCAAATGTGATCAGGGAAAACATTGTGTCTACACCACCTACTTCACCACACACTCAATCACCACCTCAAGACCAATCCCAATCACCACCCCAAAACCAAGCCCATGAGCTATATATCCCCTCACCACCACACCAAGATCAAATATATGAACCATACATTCCATCACCAACTACTTTCCCACAAACCCAAAACCAACCTGAAACTGAAACCCAAACCTAAACCTAAACCCAACCTGAACATGAAACCCAAAACCAACCTGAAACTGAAACCCAAACCCATACCCACACCAAAAATTATACTGACCCAAAACCTTACATCCGAGAAATAATCCCATACCATTTGATAAATGACCCCAGTACACCAGATCAATCACCAACACACTTCATCGACTTTGAATAACAAGATACATCTTCATCTCCATCAACCCATAGCCCAACACCCTTAATTCAAACACTTAAACCTTTCCCAAGCACAAGTGAAACCATTATTGAAAAGCCACCTCACACCACTCGACCACCTCATTTACTTGATCCCTTTCCTATTTCACCAATAAACTCCCATCCCCTTATGCAAGATTGAGACTACTTGATCGACACAAAAATATCCTGATTGAAAACTGTGATCTGAAGAAGGAGAATGAAGTCTAGAAAATGAGGAACACAAATTTGGAGTCTCAACTAGAACAGGTTCTCCTAAAAATTCAAACCTTGGTAGCTAAGGTTAAAAAGACCTCAGATGCACCAAAACAAGGGGAGAATTTACCTGTTTCTAGTGTGATTGTTGATGAGTATGATGTTTTGAAAAATCTTGGAGATTTAAATGGCAGTGAGGAGGAAGAGGAGGAGAGAGAAGATGAGGAAGAAAATGTAGAATATGATGCTGACATCTTTGATGATGTTGCTCATGATTACAATGTTGATGAGAGGATTGATGATGATGATGTTGTTAATGATTCTAAAAATGTTGCTGATATGAATGACAGATTGGTGTGAATATGCTGTAGGCTAAGGTGAATGTGAATAAAAATGAGAATGAAATGATGACATGGTTGTTGAAAGTGTTGTTAAGAATGTGATTGAAGAAGAGATAGTTGATGATGTTGAAAATACAGGAGATAATAATGATAAAAGTCAAGATGATTCGGATCTTGATATACTGTACGGAGACTTTGACAACATTGAATCTTTGATTATGGAAGGTAAGAATAAATAAGTAGATGAAGAACTGGATGATCTGTTGAGGGAAATTGATGAGTTCCCACCCACTATGGTGAGGGAAATTGGTCCATCTAGATTGGAAGATGTGGAGAATGAAAGAAAGAGGATCAAAGGTAAGGTTGTTGCTGAGCTGCAACCTTTGAAACAAAAGAGAATTGAATCCAGTGATGAACTCCTATTTGTAGATGAATCTATGGAAGAAGGGATTAAAATACATGACAAGATTGTTAGAGAATGAATTCAAATGGATATGCTAAACAAATTTTTAACTGAAGAGGATATGGAGTAACAGAGGATTCTGTTGGAAGAGTTTGAATTGAAGTAGAAATTAAATGAGGAGAAAGTGGATGTGGAGCAAGAGGTAATAGAGGGTTTGTTGAAGTTGCAACAAGTTGAGGAGGCAGACAATGCTCTGGCTTTGGTAACATGCAAATTCCAACAACCCAATATCCCTGAAAAAGTCCTTGAACAGATACCTGAACCTGAATTAACTATTCCCACTGCTGAATCTATGACCAAAGAACCTGATAAGCAGTTGGTGACTAACCTTGATGCAAAAACTATACACGATAAAATGGTAAAGAAGGCTAAAGAAATGATGTTTGAAAGTTTATTTACTGAAATGATAAAGGATGAAAAGAGCAGACCAACTGATTTATTAAGATATTCAAGAAAAAGAAAGAGGTTTGGTGCCGGAAATATCCATGAGAAGGCAATGCCCAAAAAAAAGAAAGGAGTTATCAATGTTGTGCATGTACAATCTGTAAGACATGAAGATTACTATGTGAATGAACCAAGGATTGAAGCATTGGATAATTTGACTGATGCAGAAAAAGAGGAGGAAGGAGATGAATTGAAGGATAAAGAGGAAGAACATGTTTCTCCTCAAATTCATTTATCTGAAGTTCACATGCAAAACATTCAAGCCAAACTAGATGAGCTGAAGAGGGAAGACCCAAGGATCATAAATCTTATGAGCCAAGGGTTTGAATTTGAAAATTGGCTGAGATGACTGAAGAGGAGTTGGATTCTCTGTTGGAAAAGAAAAGAGAGGAGGTAAGAAAAATGAGGGAGAAAATGATCAAGATGACAAAGCATTACATTACCTATCTCAGGATCCATAATGTTTTTGAAAAACAAATGAGTCATATGAACTATGAAGATCTTGAAAATGTATACAAGGCCACAAAAGCAAGAGTTCAAGAAAAAGAGAAAGAAAGAATACAAAGAAAATACTCTTATAATCAAAAATGAACGAATAAGATATTTAGTAGATTTGGAAGCAAGTGTGGATTCCTTATTTAACACGGATTTGACTATAAGATTGTTGATTCAATGAGCAGAATGGAAGTCGAAGAAAAATTCAAGAAACTTTCACTAAAATTGCAAGCAAAAACTGATGCTGCTACAGAACAGTCAACACAGAGGAGATTGGATGATGAAAATAAAAAGAAACTATCTCAAGACAAAGAAATTTTGTTGGAAAGATTAAGGTGCGAGGGGTGAATGAGACAGAGTCAAGAATTTGACTGCTGGTAAGAAGAAAAGATTATATGAGTCAGAATTGGCAAAATACAGAGGGAGTAGAAGGATCAGTCTACAAGTGATATACTGAAGGGTGCATCAAAGTATGACCCGTAGTTGAGCTTAAATGACATAAAAACCTATGTAGTAAGTATTAACTTCATGAAACTAGATAACTAATGTTGTGTGGTTAATTACATGTTACAAGGAGGTTCCGGAGCAACTATGGCATACAAGGAGGTAATCGAAGGAAGTGGAGAGGCGAGAGGGACTAAAAGAGAGAAAAAAAAAGAAGCTTAGATGAAGACCATTGTGGCCCAAGGTTAACCTGATAACAAGCGACCAAAGCTCAACGTACCGTGAGCTCTGAGACCCCGTGTACTCCACCGTGGCCCAAGGTAGTCACCGTGGGCCACGGTTCAAGTCAAAACTGCCACATTCTGCTGGTTTTTATTCCGTTTGGAGAAGTATTTTCGTATACTTTTGTCTTGGGAACGATTTTGGGCAATTTTGGGAGTGAAATACACTATCTTAGGTGATTGTAATAAATTGTTTGTTGATTCCTATGATCAATTCAATTGAAGTAATATTAATTAACCTAACCATGAGTGGCTAATTCCATTGGTGATCATCTTGGATGTAAGGTTTAATTGATACACTTTGTATGCTTGAATTTCTAGAGTAATGACATTGAAATCTTTGTTTGGTTGTTATCATGTTTGAATAATTATTTGTAAATTGTTGCCAGTGTTGGATCATAATCCAAACCATATGTTCTTGGTGCCATCGGTAATCGGGATATCATGGGAGGAATTAATGTTGAATATTAGTTAATTGATTATTGGGTAGAAACCGTGCATTATATTAATCCAAGTACTTAGTTCCCTTTTATCCCAAACAAGTAATCAAACATGAACTATGTCTATGTGGTTCTTTCTAGTAAGCATGAACATTGTGTTGATTTAAACCTTAAATCTAAGATGATCGCTTGTTTTTAATCAGTTTATTAATCTTAATCATTTTTTGCAAGTTATTTTGTTTCTTTTTAGTTAATCAAAAACCAATCAATCAAATCTTAATTTACTTTGTTTGCAATTTAGTTTAAATTAATTATTTGATAAACATGCTAGTGAACACGCATGCCACAAACTCTCTATGTTCGACACCCACTTACAACCATCTATTTAGTTGTATTTGGTTAATTTTTGAGTGAGACTTCGACCTCACATCAAATATTGGCACTGTTGCCTAGGAGTAGTGCGCAACGTGTGTTAACCTGTGTAGTTTTATTTGTTATTTTTAGGTTTAGGAATGTTGTGTTAGTGTGCGGGTACTTACCGATGTATGCATACTAGAGGCTCTAGGAGGTCATCACCACTAGTCTTTGATCGCGATATTGAACGAACTCTTAGACGAAACCGAGTATTACTTCGGGAGAACAAACTTCTTTGTTCTCCGACTGCATCGAACAACACCATGGATTCACCTTTCCCCCACTTCGGGTCAAACATTTCCAGCCTCCACCAATTCCACCTCCACCAAATCCTACTACCATGCCTACTTCATTGAGTGAAGTGAAACCAACTTACACAAAGGAGCCCATAAATGCTCAATTCACTTACTCAACATCATCAACATTGCCACATATTTCAAATCTTTTTTATACCTTTGGTCCATCACAAAGTGATGGTTACGATGATGGGTTTGACGGAGAGTTTGAGGGGTATGAAGTGTAAGGTTACTACACGGGGGTGATGGAAGTCAAAGGGTGAATCAAGGGAACTTTGCAAGCTCAAAGGAAACAAATGGAACCGGTGCAAGAAGTTAATAGACAACCATCATCGGTTATTCAAAAACAAGTTCCACCACCAGTTAATCAACAACAACAAGTTCCACAACAAGTTCATTCACAAGGGTAACAAAAAATGCCCCAACCACAATTTCAACAATTTGCACCTCCAAGGCCTATGTATTGGTAAATGGGTCAACCCAGAGTACCAATGGGGGTACCAAGAAGGCATGTAAGAGAGATGGTAAGGGGAATTGAAGCTCACTTTCGATAGGTTATCACTAATAATCCATATCGGGTGGTTATTCATCAAAATCAACATGGAAGAACATTTGAGGTGAGAACCAATTCACTCAAAAGTTTACTAAAGTATAAGGGTCTGGAAATTGAAGAACCTTACTTTCACTTGGAGGCATATGACTCCATTTGCAATATGATTGGGGGTCAAGGTTTCTCATCAGATGAGGTTAAGTTGGTTCTTTTTCAATTCTCTTTGGAAGATAAGGAGAAGAGATGGTTTTACACATTTCCTCCGCATCTATTTATACTTGGGACGAGATGAAACAAAGATTTTTAGAATAATTTTACATGGCTCAAAAGACCAATGATGCAAGACGAAGTTTGAGAACTTGAGCGGTTTAACATGATGATTAAGAACTGTCCTCACCATGGTATTGCTCTTTGGGTATTGTTGAATGCTTTTCATGAGGGGTTGGGCACGGAAGATGAACGTGATTTGAGGTCTATTTCAAATGGTTCATTTGGAACTAATTATGAATAAGATGATTGGGCAGTTTTGGAGCAAATGGCGGTCACATCAAAGAGAAAGGCTCAAACAGGAGGAAGAGAAAGGCCGGCAATTGGAAGACCAAAAGTGCATGCCATGGAAGATGGAGGGGTACAAACCACTAATCAAGTAATCAATATTTGTACGAATTATAATGATTTGTGCCATGCAACGGATCTGTGTATGGTGGGAAAAGTACAAGTAGAGGAGATGAATGCACTTCAAGATCAAGAGGAGGTGGTAGAAACTATAGCATGAATTCAAAAACTTACCACCCCAGGATGAGAAATCACCCAAACTTCAGCTATGGGAATCCGGCTACTCACTCCAATCCAAATTTCGAACAATATAACAATCAAATATTCCATGGTTAATGGGATGGTGGTCAAAGTGGGTCCTCAGGTCAAAGTTCATCAAGTGGGAATGAAGTTATGGACATGTTAAAGATGTTGCAACCGGATTTGTAAAGAAGAAATTGACTTGATTAAGATCAAATGCAAAAGGATGCAATTAGAGACAAGGCCATTCAATCATTTACTATCCAAATGGGCCAACGTGCAACCGAAGTGTCGGAATTGAAGAAAAACAAAGGCTAACTGCCAAGCGACACCAAGGTAAATCCTTCCCATATCTCATCCCGTAACGTTCCTATTAACCATGTTAGTGTGTTAAGAAGTGGTAAATAGTATAAAACCAATTTATCACTAGGTTTGGTTGATGGAGAAGTTAAGGACATTACAGGTAACGAAATTGATGATGACGAAATTGAAACCAGTAAACCCACTAAACATGTCACTTATGAAAAACTGTTACAAGCTGCGGGTCAAGATTCAAACTCAAAAGATAAAAACAAGGAAGCTGAACCAAATGCGGTTCCATTTCCTTCGGCTTTGCTTGACCCGGGTAAGAAAAATGTAATTTTAAACGGGGTCCTCAAAAGGAGAAAATGTGGGAGGTGTTTAAACAAGTAAAAGTGAATTCACCTCTACTTGAGGCGACCAAACAAGTGCCCCCATATTCTAAGCTTTTAAAGAATTATAGACTCAAAAGAGGCAAAAAAAGTGCCTAAACGGGTGGAATTAACCGAGCGGATAAGTGCGGTTTTAAAGGAGATCTTCCTCCTAAGCTTCAAGATACGGTAACGCCCTTAATTAATATTCAAGTTGGTAATTTTCCAATGTCTAGGGCGTTATTATATCTTGGGGCCGGAGTAAGTATTCTCCCGAGGGGTTTATATGACCAATACGACTTTGGTCCTTTGAAACGTGTTGAGACCACGGTTGTATTGGCTGATTTGACTCATAAAGTTCCCCGTGGGATTGCGCGGGATGTAATTTTGAGAGTGGAGGATTTTTAATATCCTGCGAATTTTTTGGTGTTAGATTATTCATCGGGTGACACAAGTCAACAACAAAATGTTATCTTGGGTTGACCATTTTTGAACACTGCCCATGCAATCATTGATTGTAGATTTGGTACCGTTGACATGGCGTTTGGTAATCGAAAACGCGCCTTAGTGTTTTTACTAACGTTGCTCATTCTTTGGGTGGTGAAGAATGTTTTATGTAAGATGTGGTGGATCATTTTATCCCTCATGAATATGATGAGGACTATGTGGAAATTTTATTTGTGATGATTCTGAACAGGTACGCTTGTGTGCTTTGCGGACGGAGGAACAAAAACAAGATGCCTTAGCTATGCAAGAGGGAAGACCACCATGGGCACATCAATTTGAGTGCTTGCGAACGGAGATCAACTCGGATACATAACCATATTTGGATTGTCCACTAAAGGTTGAATCAAGCCACTTAAAGTATGCATTTTGAGGGGAGAAAGAAAGCCTTCCGGTTATCATTGCTTTTTACTTGGAGGTAGATCAAGATTGGGCGTTGGTGAATGTTTTGGAAACACATAAGGCGGGCATTGTTTGGACACTTGCAGATTTAAAGGGTATTAGTCCTTCGATCTTCGATTGTTATGCATAAAATAATTACGGATGAAGAGGCTAAACTAACAAGGGCCTCAAAGAAAATTGAACTCGAATTTGTAGGAAGTGGTGAAAAAGGAGGTGATTAAGTGGTTGGATGAGGGGATCATTTATCCCATTTCAGACAGTTCATGGGTGAGCCTGACATAGGTAGTGCCCAAGAATGCCAACATCCAGGTAATAAAAGATGATAATGGTGAACAAATTGGCACCCGACCGGTAACCGGGTGGTGATTGTGTATCGATTATCGTAAATAATATACCGCCACCTCAAAAGACCATTTTCCGTTACCGCTCATTGACCAAATAATTGAAAAACTTTCTAGTAAAAAATACTATTGTTTTTTGGATGGGTATTCAGGATACAATCAAATTGCAATTCACCCCGATGACTAACACAAAAGCACTTTCACTTATCCATATGGTACTTTTTCTTTTAGGAGGATGTCATTTGGATTGTGTAATGCCCCGGCCACTTTTCAAAGATGTATGATGAGTATTTTTTCAGACATTGTCGGGGATTCACTTGAGGTTTCTATGAATGACTTTTCCATTTTTGGCTTGACTTTCGAGTCTTGTCTCAATAATTAAGAAAAAGTTTTGAAAGGATGTGTTTAGACAAGCTTGGTTTTAAGTTGGGGAAAAAGTCATTTCATGGTGCAAGAGGGCATTGTGTTGGGTCATGTGGTCTCAAGTAGGGGAATGGAAGTTGATCAAGCTAAAATTAAAGAAATTTCATCTTTGCCACCCCCAAAAAAATGTCAAAGGAGTGAGATCATTTTCTGGTCATGCTAAATTCTATAGGAGATGAAAATTGTTTTAGTGCAATTTCAAAAACTTTATGTAATCTCTTATTGAAGGATGTCCCCTTTGAGTTTACTAATGAATGTTTGCAAGCTTTTGACAGTTTGAAGAAAAGGTTAGTGCAAGAACCCATTTTGAAATCACCGGATTGGTCAAATTCGTTTGAAATCATGTGTGATGCAGGTGATAGCACGGTTGGAGCGGTATTAGGTCAAAGAGTGGATAAAAATCCAATGGTGATTTATTATGCATGCAAAACCTTATCCGATGCACAATTGAATTACACCACTACCAAAAAAGAGTTGCTTGCGGTGGTGTATGCCTTAGATTAATTTTGTTCATATATTTTGGGAAGTAAAGTTGTGGTGCATTCGGATCATAGCGTGGTCCGATATTTGATGGAAAAGAAAGACGCAAAATCGCGCCTGATTCTATGGGTTTTATTGTTACAAGAGTTTGATCTTGAAATCCATGACGACAAAGGTTTGACAAAGTAGTGGCAGACCATATTTCTCGGAGATAAATGAAAAGTTTCTCGGAGACAAAGGTTGAAACAATTGCTCGTCGTTTCAACCGCACAGTGGTATGCCCATTATGTTAATTTTTTGGCCACGGGTGCGATTCTGGAACATTGGTCAAAGAAACGGAGACAACAATTCATTGCCCAAGTCAAGCAATACATTGGGGATGAACCGGACCTTTTCAAGGTTGGAGCGGATCAAGTTCTTAAAAGATGTGTACCCGAGAATGAAGTGCAAAAGATTTTGACACATGCACATTCTTCGGCATGTGGGGGCGATTTTAGTGGCTCTAAAACGGGGTATAAAGTACATAGATGCGGGTTTTATTGGCCAACACTTTTCAAAGATGCTAATGAATATGCCCGACATTGCTTAAATTGCCAAAGAAAGGGGGGTATACCAAAATGGAATGAAATGCCTTTACAACCCATCTTGGTGGTTGACATTTTTGTTGTTTGGGGCATAGACTTCACGGGCCCGTTCCCGAACTCGTATGGGTATTTATACATTCTTGTTGCAGTTGATTATGTATGAAAGTGGGTTGAAGCGGTTGCAACAAGAACTAATGATCACTCTGTGGTGTGTAAGTTTGTACAATCCAACATTTTCTCAAGATTTGGTGTTCCAAGAGTAATTATAAGTAATGGTTGATCGCATTTTAAGAACTTCAAGTTTGGCAAATTGTTAAAACGTTACGGTGTAAATCACCGAATTCCAACGACTTACTACCCTCAAACGAGGGTCCAAGTTGAAGTTTCCAATCGCCAAATTAAGAAAATTTTGATGAAAGTTGTTCGGGTTGATAGGAAAGATTGGTCGTTAAGTTGGATGATGCATTGTGGGCATATCGAACCGCCTACAAGACACCTATTGGTACCACTCCTTATAGGTTGGTGTATACAAAGAGTTGTCATTTACCATTGGAGTTGGCTCACCGAGAGTTATGGGCAATTAAGAATGTTAATATGGATTAAATGAAGCCGGCGAGTTGAGGAATTTGAAGTTGAGCAAACTACATGAAATCCCCGCATATGAATGTGCCTCGGCTTATAAAGAAAAATTAAAAAGGGTTCATGACGCTATGATAAGGAAGAGAACATTTGAAGTTGGGCAAAAGGTGTGGTTGTACAACTCAAGACTTAAATTGTTTCCCGGGAAGCTAAAAAGCAAGTGGATGGGTCCTTATGTCATCAAAAGAGTAGGGAGGTTTGGCGATGGTGAGATTGAAGACATGCAAAATCAAGTTAAACAAGTTGTGAATGGACATCGTCACAAACCATACTTAGAAGGTAAAGACATCAGTATGCTTGAAGATGACAATGTGAGTTTCATTTTAAGCTCACCAGATGGTTCCACTTCGTAATGGCCCCGGCTTGTTGTATAGTTAATTTAGCTTTGTGTTCAAACTTGGTTTTAAAATTTACCTTTCTCGCTTTGGAGTGTGTCCAAATCAAATGTGGGAAAAATTTAAGAATTTATACACCGTGTTGGGGACAACTCGGGTTTTTCATGGGAAAAAATTTTGTAAGTAAGTTTTTGTTCACCTTTATTGTTTTTATAATAAAAAAAAATAAAAATAAAAATTGGTGCATCGTGGAACACGGTATACACCGTGGCCCACGATGCAAACGAGGCAGCATTGTTATTACGTGTTTGGCATGAAAAAGAAAAAAAACTAATTCTAACCATTCTTTGCCACAAATTACATCCACTTTCATCATCCACCTTCACTTTCACCAAACCAAACCATCTTCTTCTCCAATTTCTCTTCGAAACCCTAACTTCCATCACCATAACTTTCTCATACAATCATCAATTTATAAGATTCTTAACCCTATTTTGAGTGGATTTTTGTGGGGATTAACAATAACAAGTCCATTTTCACTAGTTTCTAAGTTGTGATCGATTTTGAGCATATGAGTGCCGAAATTCTTAATAAAATTTGGGGACTTTTACTTTTTGTGAAGAGTGTTGTAGTTATCATCTTACTTAACAACCAAGGTATGTTCTTTTTCAATTAGTTTTATACATTAAAAAATTATTAAGGTAGAATTAATTTGAACGATACCCACTTGCTTGTTTGGGTAATTAGTGTAATGGTTATACATTGTGGTTATGGATAGTAGATAAGTGCTTTAAACATATGGTTTTCACATTGAAGAATTGAAAATCAAGTGTTTAGTTAAGTTTTCAAATTTTGGCTGAATTGAATAATGGTTGATTATCCACAACCATAGTAACAAGCAAGTGTGGGGATGTAGATATTGATTTACCTTGGTTTGTTTTGGGTGATTTATGTGTGTAGATGGGTGACTATATCTGGTGAAAACTGGATCATGGATAGTAGATGCTCTCGTCATATTACCTGCAATATTAACCTCTTATCAAATATCAAGAATATTCAAGGAGGTTATGTAGCGTTTGCAGGTAATTCGGGTGAAATGATTACAAAAGAAAGAGATGTTTCAAATGGTTGTATCACCTTTGATAAAGTTACTTATTGTGACAAAGTGGATCACAATTTGCTAAGCGTATCTCAGATTTGTGATAAGAAGTACACCACTATATTTAATGATAAGGAGTGCATAATACTTAAACCAGGATATGTCATTCCAGAAGACATTGTTGTTATGCGATCTCCTCGATCAAATGATATTTATGTTTTAAATATGACTTCTAAGGCAACTAATTCTGTTGAAACGTGTTTTGTCTCAAAGGCAACTGATAAAGACTCGATTCTATGGCACAGGTGTATGGGTCACATTCATGTCAGAAAGATGAAATATTGTATGGCTAATGATTTGGTTGATAGGGTTTCCTTGAAACACTTCAAACTGGCCGATCACTGTGTTGCATGCAAAAAGGGCAAACAGAAAAAGAAGTCACACACCCGTCAAAGTTAATTATACCATGATACTCCTCTGGAACGACTTCATATGGACTTGTTTGGTCATGTGAATCGTGCAAGTTTTGTTGGTGATTGGTATTGTCTAGTTGTCACTGATGACTATTCAAGATACTCTTGGGTGTTATTTATACGTTCGAAAGATCAAACACCCACTCTTGTTCAAAATCTAATCACAAAGATTGAATCACTGAATAAACAGAAAGTGAGACGTATTCGAAGTGATAATGGCACGGAGTTCAAAAGTACTGTATTGGATTTCTTTTGCATTCAGAAAGGAATTCATCGAGAATAAAGTGCTCCATATGTACCTCAACAGAATGGTGTTGCAGAAGGAAATAATCGAACATTGATTGAAGTTGCACGAACAATGCTAGCAGATTCATAACTTCCTGTTCAATTCTGGAATGAGGCTATGAATACTGCTTGCTACACGCTTAATCGTGTTTTGACCACAAAAAAGCTACAATAGACAAGCTATGAGCTTCTGAACAAGAGAAAACCTAATTTAAAGTATTTGGAGCCATTTGGGTGTCCTTGTACTATAATGAAGAAAGATGCGGGAAAATTCGAAGAAAAAGCAATTGAAGGTTATTCTTGGGTTATGCATCACCTTAGAAACGAGTATTAAATTTTACTTGGGGTTGTGTTGAGGAGTGATACAATGTCGATTGTCTACGATACACCACACCTCCCGTTGGCAAAGGGCCTGATTGGATATTCCACTATGAAAGTTTATTTAACTCATTTACTCCAATTGTTGATCAACCTGATGAAGATTTGGTACGTGCTTACCTAGAAGATTAATTTCTACCTTCAAGGTCTTTTGGTACTAATTATGATGATGCTACACAAGTTGATCTTACCGATACATCTGATGTGATCTCTATCTCGTCAGATGATGGTCATTTTGTTGATTCCTCTTCAGCTCCATTTCCTGAAAATCATGAGATTGGTGAACTGTCTCATGATGATGAAGAGAATCTAACTAATTTAACTGATAATGTTGTTGTGTCTGAGAATCCTATGCTTCGGATTCATAATTATCACCCTCAGGACAACATCATTGGTGATCTTGATGTCAGTGTGCAAACACATCATCAGATTGCTATTTCAAATGATGCTAATATATTTTGTACGTACGCCGATATGCACTCATCGGGAATCATAAATCTTGAGAACTACACAAGCTTTTTATCTCAAATGGAACCTACGAGTGTTCGTATGGCACTTGAAGATCCATCATGGGTTGAAGCAATGCAAGAAGAGTTGCAACAGTTTCATCGACTGGATGTTTGGGATCTCATTGACAAGCCCGTTAGAGTTAAAAAGTCAAATCCAACAAAATGGGTATTTAAGTGCAAAAAAGATGATCGTGGGGTTATTGTAAGAAACAAAGCACGGTTGGTTGTTCAAGGCTTTCATCAGCAAGAAGACATAAATTACACAGAAGTATATGCTCCAGTTGCTCGATTGGAGGCTATACGAATATTTTTGGCCTATGCAGCTTTCAAAACATTAAGGTTTATCAAATGGATGTCAAGAGTGCGTTTCTCAATGGGGAACTTCATGAAGAAGTATTTGTGTTACAACCTCCTGGTTTTGAAGATCCAGATTATCCAGACCGTGTTTACCGATTAAACAAGGCTCTTTATGATCTACACCAATCCCCGAGAGCTTGGTATGGCACACTTGCTGACCATCTTACCGATAATGGCTTCAAACGAGGAACTATGGACTGTACTCTCTTCTACAAGAATGTTGGTTATGATTTGCTCCTTGTCCAAATATATGTCGATGACATCATATTCGGTTCAACAAACGACAAACTGTGTAAGGAATTTGAGTAGTCGATGTAGACAAAATTTGAAATGAGCTCGATGGGGGAGATGAATTTCTTCTTAGGGTTGCAGGTTCATCATTCTAACATGGGAACTTTTATTCATCAGACAAAATATGTGAACGATGTCTTGAGCCGATTCAAAATAACTGCCAAAAAAATCCCTTCGATGCCTCTTCCCGTGGGTCACAATTTGTTACTGGACGAATTGGAGGATACCGTTGATTCAACCCTTTACTGAGCTATGATTGGTTCATTAATGTATTTAACTGCTTCTCATCCAGAAAAATGTTTGTTGTTTGTTTGTGTGCCAGGTATCAGTCGAGTCCCCGAGTGACTCATCTGGGGTGGTTAAACGTATACTTCACTATCTGAGGGGTAATCCTGACACCGGGTTATGGTATCCTAAGGATGATAGTTTTGAATTCACTGCATTTTCCGATTTTGATTATGGAGGATGCAAGATCAATTTCAAATCTACTACAACGGGTTGTCAATTTCTTGGAATCCGGCTTGTTTCCTGGCAGTGTAAGAAGCAAACAACGATCTCCACTTCAACCGCATAAGCAGAGTATGTGGCAGCCCCGGATATTGTTCACAGGTTCTTTGGATCTAGCAACACTTGTGGGATTACGGTTTGAAGTTTCTTACTACTCCCATTTTTATTGATAGCTCTGATGCTATTTGTATCACTAAAATCCCCGTCACCACTCTAAGACAAAGCATTTCAAAATTCGTTATAATTTTATCCTTGATTGCTTTAAAAAGAAATTGATTGATATTGAGAAGGTGCACACGGATTTTCAGAAAGCCGATCTGTTTACCAAAGCTTTTGTCAAAACATGTTTTAACTTTTTGCTTGGTTTAAACAGATTGAAAACTCTTGTTAATATCCTTAAGCTAGGATAATTATCTTTATTTTTGTTTTTTTTTAATTTGGTTATTTTTAGGTTTTGGGTTTTGGGGGTGAAAATGAAAAATATAAAAATAGTGTGATTTTTATATGTATAGAAAAAATCCTAAAACATAGCCATGAGAGCTGTCAAAGATTGGTCTATTGACAATGATTCATGCACAAAGTTACTCAATGTGGGTCAATTAATAACTCACACTGAATGACATATTAAAATTGGATATATACGACACATTAAGACTCTTGTAGGTCCTTAATCAGTTATTGTGACATCATGGTTCCTTACGCTATAGTATAACACTTTATTGTATGATATATCACATTGTATCAAACGATCTATGGTCAAATCATAGTCAATCATGGTCTATAGTGATTTGTATAAAAAATGAATGAATATGATCCATTAAAACTCTTATTGGACCGATATCACTTATACAAAACCATTATAACTTCTTTTTTAATTATTATTATGGAATGACGAAATATTGTTATCTGAGTGACTTGAACCAGATTCCTTCTAACTCTTTGATATATTAAAAGTTTTGCCTTTGCCAATAAACCACCAACCTGTTAATACCATTATGACTTCTTATGTGCCATGTATTTTATATATTGATAATATTAAAAATAATTTATTTATATTGTATTAGTTTTAAGTTGCACTGTATATTTATTCTTATAGCATATTTTAGATACTAGGTAATGATAGGAGACTAGGCGAGTATGTGGGGTTCACTAGTTGGATTCTTGAACTGAACGGATTACCTCACCGCACTGTCGTGCCTTTGGACGAGTTCACAGGAGTTGACAATAAGTGAGAGTAGGGGTGACAAATGGGTTAGGTTGGGTCAAAAGGGGTCATGGGTCGGAGCGGGTTAGGGTCGGAATAGGTCAACTAAAAATGAGTTGTTTTGGTCTGGGTCGGACCGGGTTCGGGTCGGAAAGGGTCAATAAAAGTTCAGGTCGGTTCTTTTAACTTTTTTTTTAACGAGGAATGGTTTGGGTCCAACAACCCAAATTGACCCATTTGAAATGGTTCGGGTAAGGGTTGCCACCTCTACGTCGGAGTTTTCTCCAGATTAAAAGGTGAGTGTATCATGTATTATGAATTTAACCAGTATTCTATTTAAATGATTCGTTGGCCGTTAAAAAAATTTAATCAATTAGTTATCATCCAAAAATTACAATAGTCCCTGTTGAGTTAATCTAAAATTCCCTCCACCGTAATAGAAAATTCCCCCTTCTTTAGAAGTTCCCGCCTATCTGAATTAGGCCGCCCGCAGTTCAGAGTTACAAAGTGACATGCCCTTTGTTTGCATAGGTACAAATCAAGATTGCAGCCAATTTCCTCCCTGTTATTGAATTGTGTAAACACTGTGGATTTGTGGTTTGATTTCTTATCTGCTCAAGGTATACCGTATATTAACAATTTACTTACAATAATCTGTTAATTATTTCTTTCTGCTATTTAAATTCTATAAATTGATTTCCGTGAATCGATTGATGTGAGATTTGTTTTAGAAAAGAACTAATGATTCTTGTTAATTCATTATTTAGGAACTGATTGTTGAAGTACTATTAGGTGTTGTTGCTTTTTATTAATTGATTTTTAAAGAATTTTAGATGCTCTTTTTTTTGGTAAACTGTTGGGTGCTATTGATTTATTTGATTTTTGTGAACTAAATTTTGAGTAAGTTTGTGAAACTGTGGGACTTGTTTAGTACAAAACATTTTATTTTACTTGCTAAGGTTGAAGGATACTGCTAAAAACATAATGTTAACATATACTGATTTACACGTTTTGAAAAGGTTGTATAAGGTACTTTGATGTGGAAGAATCTTAAACATGCTTGCAGTTTTCATTGTTGCAGGCTTATGTCATTGGCATAAATTGTTATTGAGATTATTTTATTTGTTTTCATGATATAGTTGTAGCATTAGCAGCTATATTTCTTACAACCGGATCTATAAATATTTAATTTACTTAATACGCTAATACACAACTTCACTCAAATAATTCAAGCTTTTTACTAAATAACAAATTATTAACTTATAGCCACTACATATATATAATTGGGGGACTTTCAGCCCATTCGACCAATTTATTTTTTGTCAATAATTTCAGTTTTAACGAATGACAACAAAAGGCAACCCGACTGAACATTTTTCTACATAATGTAGGTTCCCAGCCGGATCTACACGGAAGTATCTCGTTCTAGGTAGGTGCGGAATCCCTACGTAAGACGATACGAGTGTTCGATGCGATATACGTTAAAACCAAGCACAAATACACGTTACAATACTCAAGAGACACGTTGAATTGCAACTTCTTTAACATGTGATATGCAAATCACAATTACACGTTCTCGAAACTTACTCTAAACAAGCCGTAACATATGTTTAAATATACTTCGACAACTTCGCCTAACAGACTAGGCGAAGTTGTCAATAACTTCGCTTGTCCACAAGTTCGCTTATATCAGGCGAACTTGTGAGACAACTTAACTAAAACACAAAAACAAAACCAACTAACACAATTACAGACACTAGATACTGAACTACTGACATCATGTACCAACAGACTCCCCCTTGGCAGTAGCTTCATATCTCTATCTTTAATCACGTGTCTGGTAATCCCAAAATCTTGTATCTCCCGTCTTCAAGCATGAACTCCCTGTCTTACACAGACAGTGACAACTCTCTGGTATTTCTTGGCTTCTTCTTTCCATGCAGGAATATAGAATATCTTTTTCTCGTTCAGCACCTGCAAGTCAGCTTGAGACAAATTCACCAGGTGCATAGGATCATACACTCTCAGCACCTCTTGTTCATCTTCATCCTCCATGACCGCTTCAGCTGTTTGACTGTCGACATACCACCATTTCAGATTCTTTAGAACATCCTTGGGCATTAGTTTCATCGGTACTTCTTTCAAACACCGGATAGGCTTATACTTCATTATCATCCAAGGTTTGCCATCAGCTCTCATTCCTCTATATTTATCTTCAACGAGCTTCCCTTTCTGCGGCTTTAACAACTCAAACTTTTTCTCTTTTATACTTTCTTTCCACACGATCTTTCCAATAATCCTAGCCATATTATCATCACTCCTGTTTATCAACCCCAACTTGGCTAAATCCTTCACCTCACACTCCGGCAAGGTATTCAACGATCTCAACAACCTCCTGAAGTACTGGACCCCATCGAAACGTTTAATCACAAAAAGCCTCAGCTGCTCATCATACAACCAGCATATAATCCCCTTCTTCGATTCAGCATACCCTTTGATATTATAACTCTTTTTAAACATAGTAGGAACCGCTGGCTTCTTTGTCTTCACAAACCATTGAGCGTATTCTTCTTTCCATTTCGGCTGCTCTTCCCATTCAGTCTCATCACTTCCCATATCTTGACCCACATTTGACTTATCAACTTCTGGAATTTCATGCTCAACATTATCCTCCACAATCTCTCCCTCTTCAACCTCACTGTCAATCACAATCTCAGCTCTTATTTTCTCAATCTCTTCAAACGGTAACACATCGTCGTCACCCACAGTATCATCATCCAACATCTCCTCATCATCCACTACCACCACATTATCACCCCCTGATCCACCAGTTGCACCCGTTGACTCCCCCTGAGATGTGGAAGTCCCAAGACTTTGTTCAGTTCTTGGCAACTCACCACCTGCACCTTTCGATGCATTGGGATCATCGTCTCTATCATTACTCTTCTTCGTCCGCAACTCATCGCCCTTGCAGCTTGTCTCCCCCTGAGATGCTAAGAACTGTTTAAAGCATCAAAAAGTTTACCGTGTTCAATCAGGAGGGACGACTGAATCTGATTCTCTGCAACAAGGCGCTGAATAGCGTGGGTCTGGATCAGGTTGATTCTTGACTGTTCTGCCACGACCCTCTCAAGAGCTGCTATCCTGTCTGAGTTAGATAAAATTGCATCAAAATCAAACCTCATATGAGAAGTATCTTGAGCATACGGTGGAGGGATTCCCAAGGTAGCCGGAACATCAGAAACAGGCTAAAAAGTAACCGCAGGTGGTATTGTAACAGATAAACCTGCAGTGGCAACCAGTGTCGACTCAACGAATCTTGCAACAACCTTCGATGGAGTAAGTGTAAGAGGTGGCAAGGAAACAATTTCTGGAGCCGAAAACTGAAAAGTGGTGGGAGGAATGCCAAAGGAAGATGATGTAGATATCACGGGAACATCCGAGGTGGTTGGTCCTGTCACAGCTAAGGATGCAGGGACCATAGTCATACCAGATAAAGCGGGTGGAGAGAAACGGACCACCCTCGAGCTTTCACCAGCTCCCGATCCTTCACCAGTTCTAACCCTTTTAGATCGACGAATCAAACGACCCAACTCCTCCTCAAAATCAGACTCACTGTCATCTGTATCTTTCTTTCTTTTTCCATGAATTCTTTCTTGAGCGACTAGTATCTGTCTTGCTTCAGCAACATCATCAGCTAAGGAGTCAGAGTCGGTTCTTTCAGAATCAGCTACAGACGTAACTACAATCGACACCTCAACACCAGATACCTCTGCAACTGAGACCTGAACCTCTGCCTCAGGATCAACTCGTTCCATATCGAAAAATCATTGGCCACCAAAAGCAGCTTCATGGTCTACTTGTTCCTCCGGTGCCACAACAGGAGCAGCAGGCAATGCTTGCTGTACCACAGGTGGTGGTTGGGAACCAACAGCCTATTGCGGTGCCGGATCCCGAAACTCGTCCCCACGAGGAGCAACATACGCCGGGTTGATCAAATAACCAAAAAGCGGAGTATGTCGTGGACGAAGCTCTGGTTTACTTCGAGCACTCGACGCTCTGCACTGTGCGAATATCCTCTTGCTAACGCTCTTTACATATCGAATGGGACGGCGCTGAGGTAGCGTAGGTGCCACATGATTCAAGATCATTTGTAAGAATCTTGGATACATCAAGAATCTTTCACGAGCTACCGCACGTCTCTGACGGTCTATCTCATAAAACACCATCTGACTGAAGCTGTAACGCTTGTTGTAAGTCAGTGATGTCATTGCCGATTGCATCGTGGTACCCATCCCGTCCGTACCAGCCTTACGACCCGACATGCATACGATCATCACATGCATGAGAAAACGCCATTGATCCAACAAAAATCCCTTACGTCTCTGAGTGTCACCCAATGGACCAGAATAGCCCATTCTTAAAAAAGCACCATCTCTGAATGGAGCAACAAAGTCTGTAGGATCATCTCTTGTTTCATTCCCAAACTGCAAGGCGACCCTTATCTGTTCCGATGATAACTGCACCTCTTGATTGTTAACTGTGGCGCGCATGACTGGTGGCTCGACTCTACAATCGTATTCAACCGTCTGCCAGAAGTCTTCTATGTTCGGCAGAGAAATGGGCAGAGTTGTAGAAATAGCATGGAAGATACGCGAGCGAATAAGAAAAGTGATGATCTCGCGATAATCATCAACACCGCTAGCATCCGGGTCCAGTGTGATGTACATATTGTGCCCCGGAAAGAACTGACGGTTGTTATCACCACCCTCGTCACCACCAGCACCACCGGCTCCTGCTACAGCTGCCATATCTGCATAACAAACGGACTAAGTTAGAAAATCGTCAAAGCAAATCATAACTTCGTCTATTACCATGAGCGAAGTTACGAGAAAATTTAGTGCGCAGGCGAAGTTAGACATAGGGCGAAGTTGAGGATAACTTCCCCTAACCAATAACTTCGTCTGACAACAGATTAACTATTAAATAATATTTAAAGCACCAGGCGAAGTTAGAGATAAGGTGAAGTTAAGGATAACTTCGCTTAACCATAACTTCCCCCCTTGAACAACTTCGCCCCTGATTAGTAAAAAATTAAAGTAGCAGGCGAAGTTAAGCCTAAGGCGAAGTTGAGAACAACTTCGCCTAAACTATAACTTCGCCTGAACTGAAAAGGCGACAGTTTAGTAGGCTAAACGATACTGTTTGGTGAATTTGGAGATTGTGGACAATAAAAACATGTAACTAAAGAGATCTCGACGATCACATTAGTTACGAACACGTTAAAAGGGTTTGAAAAGTGGGTGTTTAAGGTTTGCATGAACGAGGTCTCAAACCGAACCAAAACGGCATCTGATTAACATGATCGACACGAATTATACGTTATCCCGACTCTACACACCTTTAACACGGATTGAATTTGAGAATAATAACAAGGTTTGATTCGAGAGTTAACTTCGCTGAGGTTGATTAGAGTATAAGTTCGCCTGTTTATGAGAATATGAAAGGGTTTGACTGAGTTGACCCTTATATAGGGCTGAACATTACACAGGCGAAGTTAGGGTTAACTTCGCTTACCCTTAACTTCGCCCAGTAACAAGTTCGCCATTTCACAACTTCGCTCAGTATTAAACTTACAAAACAGACCCTTATGAATTTGAACAAAGTGCAACTGTCTTTTAAAAACTTCCGTTAAAGATTTAACGTTACGTTCAACTACCAAGTAACCAAGTTTTATACCATAAAACGACATGTGCAGTGAAAATTTTCGAAATAAAGTACACGGGATCAAATTTCAGTCTTGACAGGGACTAGAATGTTTTAGAAAAGATCCGAACAGGAATCATACTAGTTAAGTGACTATCACATAAATCCATGTTTAGTGGTATTATGACTTAAAGAAACAGGTTGTAAGCAGGTAAACGACTTAGTATGGTTTTCATCGCTTCTGTGATACGGATTAGGTTCAATTAAGCTCAAAATTTAAACGGACAACACATCAGAGATTGTGATGCCTCCTATCTATTCTCAAAGCTTATTTGGCTTTCCCCAAGTCACCCCGATTTGACCTTGACCCGTAGTGTCTGATTAAACAGTAAGTACATCTTGATCTTTAGAGTCTTTGTCCCGTTCTCTTTCTTGCCTCTTGATTGATAAGTATAACATAATAGGCTTCAGAAGGCTTAACATCATCATTTTTTTTTAAATAATAAAGATTTACATAGCTTCAAACAGTAGACTACTGCAAGTCCCGAATCTGGATCACTGCAGGTACTTGACACACTATCTTCTTGGGAATTAGAACACTCATGGGCTCGTGTATGACTGGGTAATCACTTTTCTGCCTATCATTCGGAAAGATGCATATGGAGACATACACAACTCTTAATGAGTCTTCCCTTTAAATCGAGAAGATTTAGTTAGTATCACTTTAACTTTTACGCACCATAAAAAGCTGCCATAACATACAATGACTGTTCTAGAGTCTTTTAGGCCTAATAACTTCACTAGTTAAGCACACAGAAATAGTTTGTGTATCACTTTCCAAGGTTGGATCAATTTTCTTAGAAACATTGTATAGAAACTTCTTACGAAGTTGTAGACTTGAAAAATTATATCATCTCCCCAAAAAAAATTTTAAATTCTATCGCCCCGATCAAGTCAAAGTCTTCAGGTAAATGGCTATCCTGAAGATCCAATGGATCAGCTGGACCGACCACATACGAATATGTGTCCTTCTAACTAAGTATGAACGACTATTTTTCAGCGAAAGAATAAAAACACATCATAAACCGCCCCGGTCACTTTCAGTCATCTGGTTAATGGCTATCCTCATAATCTACTGGTAGAAGTGAGGACCAAACACATCCGAAGATATGTCCTTCAAACTGAAGCAACCGACATAATTCTAAGCGATAGTGACGTTTTTTTTTTAAATAAAAACAAAAAATACGGTTACTCGGGATTGATCATCCCATTAAGCTCCACAAGATTTTGAAAACGAGTTCTGTCAAACGCTTTAGTAAAAAGATCAGCGAAATTATCTAACGAATCAACCTTTTCGAGCACTATTAATTTCTTCTCAGCACAATCTCGTATAAAATGATGACGAATGTCAATGTGTTTAGTTTAGCTATGTTTTATGGGATTGTTAGTTACTGAGATTGCAGCAGTGTTATCAATACAAATAGGAGTTTGAGTAAAATTCAGACCGTAATCGTGCAATTGCTGTTGTATCCAAAGAACCTGGGAGCAGCAGTTTGATGCTGCCATGTATTCTGCTTCACAGGTAGAAATGGCTACTGAGGTCTACTTCTTGCACTGCCATGACACCAATCTTCCTCCCAGAAACTGACATCCGCCGACTTCCTGTTCTGATTGCAACCTCCATAGTCAGAATCTCTGTAAGCGACCAAATCCAAGTCTCCCCCTTTCGTGTACCACAATCCCAGCTTAGGCTTGCCTTTGAGATACCGCAGTATTCTCTTCACTCCCTTTATGTGAGATTCCTTTGGGTTTGCCTGAAAACGAGCACAGAGACAAACTGCAAACATAATGTCAGGTCTAGATGCAGTTAAATACATTAAAGAACCTATGATTGCTCGATATTGGGTGGGGTACACATCTGCATCACTGTCTGAATCAGCACCCAGTTTGTGGTTGACGCAAACTGGAGTATCAAATGGAGTGCTGTCCTCCATCTTAAAGCGTTTGAGAACGTCTTGGACATATTTAGTTTGATGGATGAACATCCCATCTTTCTTCTGATCAACCTGCAATCCTAAAAAGAAAGTTAACTCACCCATTGCACTCATTTCAAACCTCTTTTTCATGACTTCTTCAAACTCCTGACACATGACGACTTTTGATGCAACAAATATGATATCGTCTACGTAGACTTGAACTAGTAGAAAATCTCGCCATTTTCTCTTGACAAACAGCGTGCTGTCATCTTTCCTCTTTCGAACCCATTCTCAAGTAAGTAATCAGATAAGGTGGCGTACCAGGCACGAGGGGCCTGATGTAGTCCATATAGCGCTTTACTCAGCTTGTACACATGATTAGGAAAGTCAGGGTCAGGAAAACCCGGAGGCTGTTCAACGTATACTACCTCATCGACTTTACCATTAAGAAAAGCACTTTCACGTCTAATTGGAATACCTTCATCTCATTGTGTGCAGCAAATGCCAAAAATAGTCGAATCGCTTCCAATCTTGCCACAGGAGCAAACACTTCATTGTAGTCGATTCCTTCCTGCTGATTAAACCCTTTAACTACCAGCCTCGCCTTGTTTCTTATGATTATCCCTTTCTCATCTCTCTTACACTTAAAGACCCACTTTGTGCCAATAGCATGTACATTCTTCGGTTTTGCTACCAACTTCCAGACTTCCATCTTCTCGAACTGAACTAACTCTTCTTGCATGGCTTCGACCCACGAGCTATCCTTGAGAGCCATTTGATAATTCTTTGGTTCAATCTGGCTGATGAAGCAGGTGTACAAGCATTCGTTTAAGATACTCGTTTCTTTAATGCTTGCGAAAACACAAGTGTGCTCATTCAAGCTTCGTCTTGTTTGTACACCGTCAGACAGATCACCTATCACATTCTCCAAAGGATGATTTTTGTGAACTCCAGTAGTCGGAACCGTACTGACTTCCAGATTGTTTTCCAAGTTCAAAGAGAGTTAATCAATGGGTGATTGATGTAGAGAGTGAAAAGGATTGTAGAATTCTTCCTCGGTAGAGGCAGCAGGAATATCAGCGGTTCTTGACGAGGAGGGATAACACTCATCGTATCGCGGACGTTGCACAATATTTTCTTCCTCATCATACAGAATCTGTGAAGCAATTTTCTCATCAACTTCTGCAAAATCCAAGTAAGGCATATTAAAGGATTTGAACAGTTTATCATAGTCAAAAGCTTCAGCGGGTCCCTTGCTGGGCATTGGTGGTTTGTAACTCGTGATGTCGGTGTTACATACCACCTCAACCTTGTTGTTCGATAAATTAAAGACTCTTCTGTTGGGTGTCCCAACAACATATCCGACTAAAATACCTTCGTCGGCTTTCTCACCAAATTTAGAGTTTGTCTTTAAAATCGTACATGGGGACCCGAATGGTTCGAGACCATTCAAGTTTGGCTTTCGACCATGCATAAGTTCATAACAAGTTTTATTTAGCCTTTTAACAGTTAAAACACGATTAAGGATATAACAGGCTGTGGCAACTGCTTCAGCCCAGAACACCACGGGAAGTTTAGCATCAGCCAGCATGGTTCTGGCTCCTTCAATTAGCGTCCTGTTCTTCCTCTCAGCCACCCCATATTGTTGCGGAGTATACGGGGCACTGTACTGGTGGTCTATCACTTTCTGTAAGCAGAACAGCTCCATCCGGTAGTTTTTAAACTCTGTCCCATTATCACTCCTGATGTACTTAACCTTCTCCCCACAATATTCTCAACCTTAGTAATCAAGTTAATTACCAACTGAACCGTCTCATCTTTTGTCTTCAGAAAGTATACCCACGAGTATCGAGAGTAATCATCGGTTATTACCAAGCAGTATGTCGTTCCACCTAGACTCTTTACATTCACGGGACCGAAAAGATCCATGTGAAGTAGGTCTAGGGTACTGACAATTGAATTAACCTTCTTGGTGTGATGAGGTTTCTTGTGTTGCTTTCCCTTCTTGCACGATAAGCATTGGTCTTCAAAGTTGAAATTCTTCAAGGGGACACCAAGCACCAGCCCATTCTTGACAATGTAGTTCATTTTTCGAAGATGTATATGCCCTATTCTTCGATGCCATAACTCGGACTCCGATTCAGTTGCTTTTGACAGATAACATGATTCTTCTGATGTCATCTCATTTGACCTCATATCCATGACATATGTGTTCTTTTCTCTTGGAGCTTTCATCACCACCCATGCCTCTGGTATCTTGAAACCAGGATACAGAACAATTGCTTCATTTTTGGTAAAGTGCACTGTGTACTCTTTGTCACAAATCTGAGATACGCTCAACAAATTATGCTTCAACTCTTCTACAAAATTCACCTTTTCTAACTTCATTTTACCATTTGTCACAGTTCCAATACCAGTAATTCTACCACCGCTATCTCCAGCGAAACTAACTCTTCCTCCTTGAACAGGTTTCCATTCGTGTAACAAATTCTTGTTACCAGTCATGTGCCGGGAACAGCCACTGTCCACAACCCACAGATTGTTTGTAGTCCTGTTCAACTGTTCCTGCACGATTAAAGAAAAGGATTAAAATATGGGGACCCAAGACCTATTGGTCTTGGGTCGATTAAATCTGTTAAACGGCATCCCGTATGGAGAATGATTTCTGTAAGTTCTATAAGGATACCTTCTTGAGAATTGACTATGAGACCTACCAAACCTTAGTGAATTAACCGAATTATGATGGTAGGTTTGGTTGTTAACTGGGAAAATCTGAGATCGATATCTTTGAAATCTTGGTTTAGTCCAATGTCTTAACTTTGGTGAGTTAGCATTCTTACCATTATAGTAATTACTATTCGTTTTATTTTCAGTTTTCGGAGGCCACATACCTCTGAATCTCTGATTTAGAGGGCAATCAGCAATCAGGTGTCATATTTGATTGCATCTGAAACAACCCCTATGTTCAACTTTCGTCTCAACAGTTGTTTCAGATGTTGAGGTTGCATTACTACCCGTTTGTCTAACATATGGTGGGACAAACGGGTTTAGGGAAGAGTTCTTTTCAATTGGCTTATATTCCTCCCCACGTTTTAGTAACACTACCTCTTCTTTTATCTCACTAGATTCGGATGTCTTGTCCGAATTTGATGAGACAGAACTAGGAACAGAAATCTTAACATTTGAAACAGGCTTACATGTTTCGCTTTTACTAACTTCAGGTTCTTTAATCGAAACTTTGACAGGAACTGTCTGACTAATTTCAACATCAACAGATTTCTGATTACTAGGATCATACGTATAGTTATGGTTATATGGTGGTGGAACTTCAGAAAATCCAATTCCCCCTTTGTTAACTGGGGAACGTTGAACACTTACGATGTGATCAAGCATTGCTGAGGAATTTCTAAACTGTTCATTTTTTCTGTTTAATTCCACCACTTTTACCTGGTAATCAGCTATCTGTTTATCCCTTTCAGCAATTAGTTTGGTTTTTTCCTCTAACACTTCATAACTAAGATCAATAACTTGTATTTTCTCAGCCAGACTGGCTTTAAGACTTCTGATATCCTTTTCACTATCTTTTATTTTTACTGAGTAACTGTTTTCTCTAGTTTTAGTATAGTGATGATCTTCTTTTAACGTTTTAAATTGAGCATCCAAACTAACAAACTGATCAGTTATTGTTTTCAATTGTTCAGACAGATTTTCACATTGCATACAAGGGAGTTCAGAACTTACCTCAGAAAGCTGATCGTTCACTTCTGCCATATAAGCTTTATTTTCTTCCGTCTCTTTCTCACTCCTTTCAGATTCGATGTTTACCAAGTTAGCCTGTTCGAACACTTCCTCAACTTGCAGATTCCAGTTGTATCCCCCATGGTGTCTAGATACCATAGCCCTATTCTCACTACCTCCCCCATTCTGTTGTGCAGGCCTGTTCTGACTACGTTCGACTCTCTCATTTGTACACTCCTTGGCAAAGTGACCATTTTGTTGACTGTTGTAACATCTAACCTTTGATTTGTCAAAGCCTGGCTTTTCGCCAACGAACTTTCTACCCGTTTTCTTCATGAATCTTTTAACCCTTCTTACTATCATAGCCATCTGCCACTGCAGATCCATTTCTTCTAGATCATCAGCATCAATCTGATCATAGTCTTCATCCAAAGTTGCGGGATCGACTATTTTACCTTTGATGTAATTCTCATAAGATGCAACGAAAGATGCATAGAGAGCAAACTGCTGTTCAGCTGATTTAACACTCATGGGCATCTGTGAGTAGTTGTTGGTTGGAACATTTGATGAACAGTTACCAGTTGTGGCTTGTGGTTTTGAAGAATTATTTCCTGCAGCTACAAAACATACATCACCATCCATGTTGAGAGTCACATGACCATCCTGAGTTGAATTTGAGTGTGAGTCTCCCTTTGAGTAATAAGCAGAGGATTCTGACTTTGATCTTGAACTTGAAGTAACTTTCGCACCATACATTCCCGGATCCTGAACCTGATCAGTTGGTGTCTCTTTCCGAACCATGTTAAGTTCAAAAGTTCTTAATTTATTGACTGCTGTTTCCAAATCGATATTGGCAAACTCTTTATCTTCTCTCATCAAAACCGTGTACATTTCCCATTTCGGTGGAAGAGCATCAAGAAGTTTCTCTACTATCTCCTCTTCTTTGTATACAATGGAGTAATTGCTTAGTTCGGTCATCAGGTGATAATATCTTGTGATGATATCATCAAGTGATTCATTTTTCAAATATTTGAACACCGAGAATTGGGTTTTTAGTAGCTTAATTTTGGATGCACGTATCCCCACATTACCTTCATATCGATTTTCTAGCGCTACCCATAGCTCTCTAGCGGTTTTATATTTCCTGAAGGTGTGAAGAATCTCTTGTGGAAGAGCCATGGTGATCGCCGCATGAGCTTTACTCTCTGCCTCATACATTTTCCTCTCCTCCTCATCCATCTTACTGTACTTCTTTATTTGATCACGACCCTCAAACAAGGCCGTTGGTGGAATGTATCCATCTTGTATGCACACCCACATCTTAGCATCTTGATATTTAACATACTGTTCAAACCGATCTTTCCAAGCAACGAAATCGGTACTCTTAAGCATTTTCGGAGCCTTAGTTGCTGAACCGGCCTCAACTTCCATTTTCACCAGTTCCGTAATGTTTATCGAAGTCATTGCTGAAAGTAACACAACTCAAAACACGAGGAAAGTATAAAATAATTTTTTATTATTTTGAACAGTGCCCAGTAGGCGAAGTTATGCTTAACTTTGCTTATACTCAACTTCGCTAAACCTTAACTTCGCTTGCTTCTTAACTTCGCCTGATGTTAACTTCGCTTATTGACAACTTCGCTTAATTCAAGCGAACTTGTGAGACAAGCGAAGTTAATGATAACTTCGCTTAAACTAATATCTTCGCCTAAACCCTACGAAAAGTGACGGCAACTTCGCCTGATGAACACAAGGTTTTTGCAGGTTTTAATTTGACGTATTGCGAGGTATGCGAAGGTATAATGGGTTATATTTGATAGTGGGAGATGGGTAGGACACAAAAACTCGGTATTTCAACGTAAACTCGTCCCGCGAAAAGTCGAACGGAACGATTTCTACACTCGTGTGATAATCCCGAACCACACAATTACGAACAAAAGCTCTGATACCAATTGTAGGTTCCAGCCGGATCTACACGGAAGTATCTCGTTCTACGTAGGTGCGGAATCCCTACATAAGACGATACGAGTGTTCGATGCGA